>NC_089746.1:1642500-1937500 GCF_040412425.1 Macrobrachium rosenbergii
GAACAAATTAATTACAAAAACTTACACAAGACAATGGTCAAATTAATTTCTTTTAAATATTCAACTATTTTTTAGCTTTACTTCATTTTAATCTCAGAATTTTACCTATAACAAATCCTACAAAACTGCTTTTATTCACAGCAGCATTTATTTCTTGTAAGATAACGTTATAATAAAAAAAATTGCTTCTAAAATATTACTTGTGTCACACAATCTTATTCTTACAGGTCTATTAATAACTTTATAAAAAATGTCACTATAAAGACAAGTTTTATTACTAACTGAAATATTATTTACACTATCGTTTAGTCCATAAAGACAAGCAGTTTTTAGTATAACAATGCAAGAATTTTCCACCTAAAGTGTAACATAAATATCTTCCACAATATAAAGAATACTAAATTTGCATGTGTGAAGGGATGTAATTTAAAACGGTTGAACTTTTATTTATCATGATAACTATCAATACCATAACCATTATTATAACACAAATTCCTATGCTTGTTGATTTGTACGTGCAAAGGAGAACAAGTCTGACCTACATACTTAATGCACATACACTATTTAATCTAATAAACTATTTCTTTTCTCTTATTTACAGATGAATTATTTATTATAATAATTACTAAGATATCCATTACTAGAGACAGCTGGACAGATTTTACAACTTATGATACTCTCCTATCATGCTTCAGTTGAATATAAATAAATAAATAAGTAAATAAATACATATATATATATACATAATATATTTTATATATATATATATATATATATATATATATATATATATATATATATATATATATATATATATATATATATATATATATATATATATATATATATATATATATATATATATATATATATATATATATATATATATATATATATATTAATACCCGAACTTCTGCGATTCAAGTTGCGCTAATTCACAGACACACAAACTTTTCATTGGAACCTAACTAATGTTATACACGAGTTTTTCACAGATGTGTGAACATTTGAGAATCCTGGGAAACCCTTGAGAGCCCTGCAACAGTGTTTATGTTTATTTTTTATGTAATTTACAAGTTTTCAGGCCTTTATGTATAAATTAAATAACATTAATAAAAATAACAATTTCTCTCACTCTCTTACTGAGATGAGAGAATTTTTATGCTACATGGATACATAGGTATTTATCTAATAACAAGTACTAATTTTCAAATATATAAATAATAATAATAATAATAATAATGTAATTGTAATTACAAAATTTATACTATGAATGTAATACGTATTTTAAACAAACTAATATCATCCTTGTATCTTTTGTGAAGTCGCTCGAGGGCAAAGCTGTCAAATATGTCTAATTTATGTGACAGGATGGGGGAGTGTTGCCCATAGCGGGTCAAAGGATTCCTTAGTAATATCTCTCTCTCTCTGTAATAATTTGTAAATAATTTCACTCTCTTAACGCAAGGACAACAATTATCTCTCTCGTTCGTAGTTAGCGCTCACACATATTTTACAACTTATTACTATTTCTCTGTACGTCTTCACCTGTAGAATATAAAATTTTACCTGTACCGTCTACAAGCTGTAAATGCATTAGTGTGGCAAATATTACTTTCTAAAACGTAGAGACAACTAAGAGTTGTATTAGTCCAAATAAAAAACACTGTTCATGAAAAATCATTTCAGAACAAAGAGAAAGAGACATACTATAATAAAGTAGTTCTTGAAAATGAGGTTGAGAAGACCTCTAAAAATAGATCGGTCAGAAGGGGGAGAAAGAGAAATAGTAAACGTAATCTTCACATGCCTATATTTCTATATCAACCATTTATTTCTTTTTTTTAAGGTAATGCATTAAGCTAACTTTTAAGTGAAATTACAGTAACTTTTATTTCATTTAAAAGTTAGCTTAATACTTTGGAAGCATGATTAGGGTCATATTTAGTGTTTAAACTCCAGAAATAAGCATTTATTAGCATTTTTAAAGACCGTGTCAAACTTACATGAAAATTCGTTTTGCGAGAGGATTTCTGGAACCTAACCTTGCATAAGTTCAAGGTATGATTGTATATATCTATGTATATTATACCTATATCTACAGTATATATAAAAATATAGGCAGCCCCCAGGTTACGATGGTCTCGGCTTATGATGTTCCAAGCTTACAACGCTCTTCCAGTATATTCATCAAAAATTATTTCCTGGGTTACAGCACGTTCCGGGTTTACGACGCCAATCCAACAGAAGAAATATGGCTCTAAAAGGGCAGAATGGTAAAAATTTGAAGGTTTTTTGATGAAAAACTCAATAAAATTGCAGTTTACATCATTTACAAGACACTCAAATGATTCAAAGTAAGGTCTTCTTACGATTTTTTACGATATTTCGGGTTATGACGACAATTTCTGAGTCCAGCCCGTGTCAGCCGGTGAAATTCCATACTAACACGAATTTCTAGGTATAAAATGCTAGATATACCAGAGAAAAAAGAGCTTTCAGGAATGCTGGGGTTACTACCCCCAGATCGAGCGTCTTCCACAATGGAGACGTCGGTATAACCAAGGGTGAGTGAAAGGATCACAACCACAGAGCCACACTCGACAGACATCCCCATGTCAAAACCCCTCGAAAAGAGCGGTGAGCCGTTCCAGCCCCCACGCTCATTCGCCCGCCAGGCCGGCGACTCCAGCGCCATCTACACTCATTCCATTTTCTAGCACGTGATCTTCGTCACTCAGAATTTTGTGCTTTTGGTTTTTTGAGTGTTTTCTGCCGTTCTCAGCATGTCTTCAAGCAGCTTTAACATCTCTTAAGTTAAGTACCATCTTATTGTGGGATTTTTATAAGTGTGGCTGAATCAGTCCGTATTTTCATATTATATGGGACTGTTGTTATGACGCCACGGCGTCCCCCAGCCAGCCATGTTGACCGTGAGATTTACCCTTCCAGCTTATTCTGTTTGGGCTGTCTCCTTGTCGTTATATTACTTATCATTTTTCCCCCTGGATCTCATCCTGGCGGTGTTTCCTGGGCGGGTGTTTTATCGGTGTTTCGTTTTTATATGACTGATCCTCATGGCGGGTTCCCTCTATAGGGTTCCTGTCATTTCCCGCTTTGGATTCTCCCTCCAGGATGAGTTCCCATGTTGGTCTTAACTTATTTACCATTATTATTATCATTTAGTTGTGCTGGTGCTATCGTATTTTGTTGCCTTGAACATACGAGGTAGCGCCAGCTCGATTGTCTGGCACGCTCCTCGGAGCTAGGCTACGCACCTCGCACAAGCACATTATTCTTGGGTTATGTTATGTATATTATGTATATTTGTGATGGTTTTGTATTGGGTAATTGTTGTGTGGGTCTCTCCCTTGCCTTTCATACAGATAGGCTCGTGTTTGCTTCCTTGACCTCCCGCCCTCCTCGTAGGTTAGGCGTGGGGTGGACCCTCAGGTTGAGGGGGAGTTTTGTTGCTGTTCTCTCCCTTGGGCCGTTATTTGGGTGGCAGAGTGAGACCCCTTTGTCCTCCCCCTTCTTTTCGAAGGGGTAGAGTTCGTTGGGTGTGTCTCCTCTAGGCTATTTTAGCCTTACCCCCCCCTTCTTTCGGCCCTGGTTGTACTTCGGCACAGAAATTTCTCTCCCTGTTATTTCCTCCCCCACCCTTCCCTTGTCTCTCACCGTTAGCCTAGGCTATGCCTAGGCACGGGCGTTGACCTAGGCTATGTCTAGGCGGGAGTTGGCGTGTTGAGACCTTGGTCGCTATCCCTTTTCCTCGGGGGTAGGCTTGTCCTGCCATCGCTAGTATTATTTTACTTGGCGTGGCGTGTGATTGCAGTCGAGCGGGTGAAGCATTTTCCCTTGTCTCCTGTTTTCGCCTGACTTAGCCTACCCCTCATCCCTAACCCACCAACCCTCCCTCCCCCTCCCTATCTCAGGCCAGCTCTTGCCTATTCTCGTGTGGGTGACGCTAGATGGCGTTTTCTCCGAGTTGGGGACTTTCCCTGGTGGAGAGATTCGTTCTCTCCCAGAGCAAGTCCCCGGTAGCGCTGAGCTTGTTTTGATGTTTCGTTTACCTACTCTCCTAGGATCGAGCGGGTTTCGAACATTCTTTCTTTTGTTCTCGACCTCTCTCCGTTTGATTTGCTTTAGTTGGGTTGATTGGCGCCTACTCCGGCTTTTATTATACTTGGCCTTGCGATGACGGTTGCCTCACCCACCTATAGTTTTTCTGGCGGGGAGGTTCGGGCTCCGGGGGGAGGGATGCCTCCGGTCTCCGGATATCGATTCTTTCCTACCCCGTTACCATCACTTGTATTTTATATATATATATATTTATCCTCTGGCGGAGTGAGCTTCTCACTCCGCCACTACACATATATTCATTAGTATTATATGTTTTTATTACGTGTCCGGTGTTCTGCCCTGGGGTTCCGCCGTCTTTATTGCTGGCAGCCCTTGTGGTAGGGCCCTGTTGACTCGGTTCTCCCGTTCCGCCGGAGTATTCCGGTGACCGGGAAGTAGCTTGCCTACCACTCTGTTTAATTTATGGCTTGGTGGCCCCGTCTCTGACGAGGGGTTTTTCTCCCCGCCGGAGTCTTCCGGCAGTAGGTCAAAATACCCTGGCCTACCGGCTTTAGGTTGCTTAGAGTGGTAGGTTCATATACTTTTTTACACTTACAGACTGTTCGTTGTGAGGAGCCGGGGTGCACCACTTCCCTCCAGCAACTCTATGGGCACGTGGTGTGCCGGACCCATGCTGGCTGTGCGGTCCGGCTGGATAACCTTATTGTTTGCCACCCCGATGGCTGTGAGGTCTGCTTCGCTCTGTGCGCTAGCATCCAGGACGAGTCGGTAAGATATCGCTTCCCGTTTCTTACGTCTCTTCAGTCTATTTAGTGCTTATATTGTATTAGTGGTTTATATTTCAGTATCTTAGCCCTAATTGCCTGCTCTCTTCCAGGCGGACGAGTCCTCTAAGAAGACTTCCCTTGAGTCTCTCTGCGCCTGGGTGGCTGGGTTCGGAAGGAATGTACCGTCGGGAAGCCTTATGTCCTTGACGCTAAGTTGTGTGACTTGCTCTACCCCGGCGCCCGGGTTGCTGCTGCTGTTCCCGAAGAGTTGGCCACCTCCATCATCCAGCAGATCCGGGACGCAACCCAGCCACCCCAAGAGGATATCCTTTACGCGGAGGTGTCGGAGGACGTCGCCGCCTTGGACTTGGACCTGGAACCTATGAACACGGAACCGGACCAAGTGGTAGGTAGCGAGGTAAGTGAGGTTGCGGGGGCGGGCGCCCTATTTGATTCCCCATCATCCTCTGCATCTTCCTTTTCAGGGTTTGGGAAGTCTTCCATCTTGGGTTACAGGGCTCCATCAGCTGTCCCCAAGTTGAAGCTGAAGACTTCATGGAAGGCGAAGGGCTTTAAGTCCTCGTCTTCCAGGAAAGCATCTCCTTTCCCCCCGTCGAAGGCTAAGGTCTCCGTACCTGTAGCCTCCGGGAGCAAACCTGGAACCTTGGGCAAAAGCGCGAGTAAGAGGGCACCAAGACCAAGCCCTCCTCGCCAGCCTGCCTTTGACCCTGAGGCGTTTGCGAACTCGCTTCTTGAGAGGTTCTCGGCGGAGGTCGAGTCGAAGCTCTCCAAAATATCAGAGAAGCTTCACAGCCATGACAACATACTGGCGGGGATGGCTCGCTCCGGCGGAGCCGACCCACAGTATGAGATCCCAGACATGGCTGATCTCCCTCCCTTCGATGTTGGGAACCCTTGGCGTTTTGCTCTTCGTGCCATTCGGCACGAAGACACTTTGACGATTGAAGGTCTTGGCACGAGACGTTTGGAGGAGTTGGAGTTTTTCCCTCCCGATCTCCTGCCTCCTTACCCAGGCTTCGTTAGGCTGACGGAGGAAGCCTGGGTACGGTCGGACAAGGTCCCTAGAGAGACAGTGATCTTTCCTAGAGACCAAGCTCAGTCTACTCTCCTGCGCACTCTTACGGAGTGGCAGGCAGAAAATACCAAACTTACACCTTTCAAGGGCAACTACACCATGTTTGCCCTAGGTGATAAGTTGCCTACTCCCTGCATCAACAAAGTGGCTCTGGCTACGGCTCGAGCTTGCTTTGAAGGCAACCCTTTGCCTCAATTAAGGGAGACAGACTCCACATCCCTGGTATTCCCAGGAGGTGAGGAGTTTTACTGTGGGAAAGCTGGACGCTTACTGTGCGTCGACCCAATTCAGCGAGCAGCTTCCTAAGCTCCCGGAAGCCCTGCTGAAGACTGAATTTGAGGCCCGGACTAGGCTAGCCCGGTCCTTGAACTCCGTCTGCCTCACAGAAGCGACTGCCATCTCCTGTGCAGATGAGCCCTTCTTTCAGGTTCTGGCTAAATCCTGTTAGCAGGGTTTCAGACAGACCTTTTGACTTCATGATGGCTAAGCTTGAATGCAGAAAATTCATCTTTGCTGAAGCCACCATACGTCATGAGCCTAACAAGCTCATGAAGAGCTCTATCTGGGGCCCTAACCTCTTCCCAGAAGAAGAGGTAGCCAGTGTGCTCAGGAGGCTACTAGAGCTAACCAGAGTCTTACGCTTTTTCGCTGGGGTATCTCAGCTTATAAGCGTAAGACCCCAGAATCTGGCGGCCCCCAGACTAAGAGTGGTAAGCGGTTCAGGAGACACAAGAGGCCTCATCATCAGACGGTAGTTCAAGCTGTCCCGGTCTCAGCAGTTGCGCAGCCCTCCACCTCTAAAGCTCATCCCCAACAATACGTGCTGGTCCAACCAGCCCATTCCCTGCTGCACCCTCGTGCGTTGCCTCACCGGCGACAATCCTACCTATGAAGGCCGTGGGTTCTTTCACGGCCTTAATAGGAGTGCAAGGGGGAAGAGGTCGGGCCCCACAGAGCAAGTCCAACACCGCCCCAAGAGGTAAACCTGGACGTGGTAGAGGAAACAAACCCGCTTCCTCCCACTGAGAACAGTCAGGTAGGTGGTCGCCTTTACTGGTTCAGAGACCAGTGGTCCTTCAGCCCTTGGGCACACAGCATTGTGTCCAAGGTCTAGGATGGAGCTGGACCAAGGACCCCTCCTCTGATCAGGTTTTACCAGCCACCCTCAAGTCCTACAGGACTATGTGGCGGAACTGCTCAACAAGCGAGCAATAAAGAAAGTAAGGCACCTAAAGTTTCAAGGCAGGTTGTTCACTGTTCCCAAGAAAGACTCCGATCAGCAAAGAGTGATTCTGGATCTGTCGCGTCTAAATCATTACATAAAATGCGACAAATTTCGCATGCTTACGGTAGCACAGGCACGGACTCTACTTCCGCGGGGAGCCGTCACCACCTCTATCGATCTTTCAGACGCTTACTATCACGTCCCGGTTGCGCGAGCTTCTCTCCGTTCCTGGGTTTCAGACTCGGGAATCAAGCCTAATCCTTCAGGGTCATGCCTTTCGGTCTAAATATTGCACCCAGGATATTTACAAAACTGGCGGACACGGTAGTTCAGCAACTCCGGTCCCGAGGATATCCCTAACTTGCGTACCTAGACGATTGGATAATTTGGGCACCAACAGTTCTAGAATGCCGGAAGGCCACGGCCACGGTCATCAACTTCCTGGAGTCGTTAGGTTTTCAACTGAACAGAGAGAAGTCCCGCCTGACTCCGGAGTCCCGGTTTCAGTGGCTGGGTCTCCAGTGGGATCTGTCCTCGTACACGTTATCCCTCCCGCCTCCCAAGCGGAAGGAGATAGCCTCCCTTACCAGGAAATTCCTGAGAGACAAAGCAGCATCCCGCCGGGCCCAAGAAAGAATCCTCGGTTCCCTTCAATTTGCCTCAGTGACGGACCTGCTCTTAAAAGCAAAACTAAAAGACATAAACAGAGTGTGGCGGAGTCGAGCCAATGTCAGGCTCAGAGACAAGGTCTCCTCCATCCCCCGGATTTTAAAGGCGAGACTGCGGCCTTGGTCCACAGTCAGCGGCCTGTCCAAAACAGTTCCGCTTCAGTTCCCTCCTCCGGCGCTGGTAGTTCACACGGACGCCTCATTAGCGGCTGGGGAGGGTATTCAAAAACAAAAGTACAAGGAACGTGGTCTACAATGTTTCAACGGTTCCATATAAACACCTTGGAAGCTAAGGCGGTATTTCTAACCTTAAAGAAAATCCGCCCCCCCAGCCGGATTCATATCAGACTGGTGTTGGACAGCGCCGTGGTAGTTCGTTGCATCAACAGGGGCGGCTCCAAATCAGGTCGAGTAAACCAGGTTATGGTAGCTATTTTCTCCCTGGCGAACAAGCACAGCTGGCATCTGTCAGCCACCCACCTAGCGGGTGCGGAACGTGGTGGCGGATTCCCTGTCCAGAACCACTCCGTTGGAGACGGAGTGGTCTCTGGACGGAGAGTCTTTCAATTGGATTTGCCGCGGGTTCTGGTCTCCAAGTGGATCTGTTCGCGACGGAGAGCAACTTCAAGCTTCCCTGTTATGTGGCCCCAACCTGGATCCTCAGGCGTATGCCACGGACGCAATGACCATAGACTGGAACAATTGGGAGAAGATTTATCTATTTCCCCCAATAAATTTGCTGTTGAAAGTACTGCACAAACTCAGGTCATTCAAAGGTCAACTAGCCCTGGTAGCCCCTACTGGCCGAAGAGCAACTGGTTCCCTCTTCTTCAGGAACTTGGGTTGGAGTCTTGATTCCCAATCCCAAACTGACCCAAACAGTACAAACCAAGACTGTGTCAGCTTCCTCAAGAATTCAGAATGCCCTAGTTTTATGGACTATAAAGTTCACAGCTCAAAGGGGAGCAAACATTGACCCGTTAACACTCTGTTTTTAGAATCAGACAAGAGAGATTCTACTCTCAGACAATATGACTCAGCAGTCAAGAAATTGGCCTCCTTTTTGAAGACATCTGAAGCCCAAACCATGACTACTAACCTAGCAGTTACCTTCTTTAGATCATTGTTTGAAAAAGGCCTTGCCCAGCCACTATTACCACAGCTAAGTCAGCCCTGAAGAAGGTATTCTTATATGGTTTTAAAATTGACCTTACAGATTCTTACTTTTCATCTATTCCTAGAGCATGCGCTCGTCTGAGACCCGTATCACGCCCACATTCTGTTACGTGGTTCCTCAATGATGTGCTTAAGTTAGCATCCAAGATTGACAACTCTCAATGCACTTATTTGGATCTGTTAAGGAAAACTTTATTTCTGATTAGCTTGGCTTCAGGTGCCAGAATTTCAGAGCTGTCGGCTCTCTCTAGAGGTGATGATTTTGTTAGTTTCCTCCCGTCCGAGAGGCCCTCCTTTCTCCTGATCATAGATTTTTAGCTAAAAATGAGGACCCTCAAGACAGGTGGTCTCCTTGGAAGGTGGTGCCCCTTCCACAGGACCAGTCCTTATGCCCAGTCTATACCTTAAAGTCTTACCTTTTAAGAACTCCTCAGTGTAAGTCGGGTCCTCTTTTATCAGGAGAAAGGTGGAACTCTTTCGTTAAACGCAATAAGGCAACAAATTCTGTATTTCATTAAACAAGCTAACCCGGATTCAGTTCCTAAGGTTCATGATATTCGTGCAGTAGCTACTTCCACTAATTACTTTCATAATATGGATTTTTCAGAACTTACCAAATATATGGGTTGGAAATCACCTCTAGTGTTTAAACGCCATTATTTAAAATCACTCGAAGCCCTGAAATTTTCTACAGTGGCTGTGGGGAGTGTCATTTCCCCACCTTAATTACCCATTATCCTTTATCCTTCCCCCTACCCCCGCCCGCCTGCCTCATTTACTTCTCTGCCTGCCCTTCTGGATGATCATGCCTCACTGCCTTGCTCCTCATACTGATATTATTATTGTCTTTTTATTATATTTTGGGGACTGTATTTTGACATGCTGTAATTTTGGATTGTCTTAGGGGTACTGGGCTGTTTTTATTTTGCTCCATGTACCCCATATATTTTCTCGTGTTGTAGATGTCTCTCTTATGTTTAGTTATAAGTTCATATTTACTCCTCTTAATCTTAAGTATTTTTGAATGTATTTTGCCTTATAGTCTTAAGTATTTTTTTATGTATTTTACCTGCCATATTGTTTGGTGTATTGACTTTTGTACTCTATTTTTAAGGTCGTATTACTGTATTTTCATGTTAATTTTCATTTTTTTCATGTGAGAGATATCCTCATTAAATCCATTTCCATAGCTTGTGTTTTTCTTCAGATCACCTTTTGTTTCCTTGTAGTTTGCAGGCTTGGCATGATTCTCTATCACTATTTCACCGGCTGACACGGGGCTGGACTCAGAAAAGGGATTTTGACAAAGGAAAAATCTATTTCTGAGGAAGGCCCGTGTGTCACCCGGTGACCCTCCCAAAGTGGCTTCCCTCCCCTACTTGCACATGCCAAGCCTGGGGTGGTGCTAGTCTGGAATGAAGTAGATGGCGCTGGTGTCATCGGTCTGGCGGGTGCCTGTGTGTGGGGGCTGTAACGGCTCACCGCTCTCTTCGGGGTTTTGACATAGGGATGTCTATCGAGTGTAGCTCTGTGGTTGTGATCCTTTCACTCACCCTTGGTTATACCGACGCTTCGAAGACTCTCTGGGGTAGTAACCCCAGCATTCCTGAAAGCTCTTTTTCTCTGGTATATCTAGCAATTTATACCTAGAAATTCGTGATAGTATGGAATTTCACCGGGGACACGGGGCCTTCCTCAGAAATAGATTTTTCCTTTGTCAAAATCCCTTTTTTTCAAAAATTCACCATAAATCGAAATATTGTGCTAGAGACTTCCCGTTTGTTGAAAAATGAAGGTAATTGATTGAATATTACTAGACTGTAAGTGTTTTAGCTTACAATTGCAGTTTTCGACCATTTCGGTCGAGTTAAAGTTGACCGAAAGTCGAATTTTTTCTATTTATAGTGATTTATATGAAAATATTTCATAACTGATAAAAGCTACAACCATGAGTTATTTTTTGTTATATTGTAAATGAAATTGCGCACATTTTCATGTATAAAACTTTATGTAACGACTAATATAAAACGGTGCAAATATTACGACAACGAGACGGAAGAATTTCTGAGATGTTCGGCCGAGTTACCGCGCAGACGTAAGAAAAATGTTTTTTTAAATTCACCATAAATCGAAATATTGTGCTAGAGACTTCCAATTTATTGCAAAATGAAGGTAAACGATTGGATATTACTAGAATGTAAGAGTTTTAGCTTACAATTTTGTTTTTTTACCATTTCGGTCGAGTTAAAGTTGACTGAAGGTTGAAATTTTGGCAGTTAAAGTGATTTATGTGAAAATATTTCAAAACTGATAAAAGCTACAACCATGAGCTAATTTCTGTTGTATTCTACATGAAATTGCACACATTTTCATATATAAAAGTTTATGTAACAACTAATGTAAAACGATGCAAACATTACGACAACATGACGAAAGAATTTCTGAGATGTACGTCCGAGTTACAGTTTAGACGTAAGGAAAAAATTTTTTCAGAAATTCACCATAAATCGAAATATTGTGCTAGAGACTTCCAGTTTGTTGCAAAATGAAGGTACATGATTGAATATTACTAGAATGTAAGAGTTTTAGCTTATAATTAGGTTTTTGACCATTTCGGGTCGAGTTAAAGTTGACCCAAGCTTGAAATTTTGGCAGTTATCGTGATTTATATGAAAATATTTCAAAACTGTTAAAAGCTACAACCACGAGTTATTTTCTGTTGTATTCTACATGAAATTGCGCACATTTCCATATATCCCTCTTTATGTAACGACTAATATAAAAAACAGTGCAAACATTACGACAACGTGAACTGAAAGAATTTCTGGCGATAGGCGTAAGGAAAAGTTTTTTTCAAAATTCACCATAAATTGAAATATTGTGCTAGAGACTTGCAATTGGTTACAAAATGAAGGTAAATGATTGAATATTACTAGAATGTAAGAGTTTTAGCTTACAATTGCGTTTTTTGACCATTTCGGTCGAGTCAAAGTTGACCGAGGTTGAAATTTTGGCAGTTATCGTGATTTATATGAAAATATTTCAAAACTGATAAAAGCTACAAACCATGATTGATTTTCTGTTGTATTGTACATGAAATTGTGCACATTTTTATATATAAAACTTTATGTAACAGCTAATATAGAACAGTGCAAAAATTACGACAAAATGACGAAAGAATTTCTGAAATTTTCGGCTGAGTTACAAAAATAAATAAGAAAAAGTTTTTTCAAAATTCACCATAAATCGAAATATTGTGCTAGAGAGTTCCAATTTGTTGCAAAATGAAGGTACATGATTGAATATTACTAGAATGTAAGAGTTTTAGCTTACAATTGCGTTTTTCGACCATTTCGGTCGAGTCAAACAAGACCGAAGGTTGAAATTTTTTGTAGTCGACGTTTGCTACGTCCACTCGGCATTCAACAGACAATTTTAGTCGACGTTTGCTACGTCCAGTCAGTATTGGATAAGGCCAAAATAGCGAAGAAAAGTAATTGGCACTGAAACAATATTCAAAATACTCTGTTAACCCTTTTGACGGGTTAAGGAGTATTTTAAATATTGTTTCAGTGCCAATTAACAGAATATTTTGGCCTTATCCAATACTGACTGGAATATTTTTATAATTAAAGTGGTTCATTTGCTTACCTTTAACAATACTAAAAGAATACAAATTTTTCTGATAAGCCCTACCCTTGTGGTAACTCTCTCCTATACCAAAACAATTTTGATCAATGATTTCCATAGAAGGAAAAAGCCCTTCTTACAGATAATCATCTCACATCAACATGACCTCCGCAACAAACAATGCTACTGTAAATTCTTCTATTTGACATATGATTTGTTTTCCTTACAAAGACATTGTGGATAGCTACTCTGGTCTCCCCTGACTTATACAGAATCCACATTTCAAGAGGTGACTGTTACTTCCTCATCCATGGTTTCTGTTTCCCTCTGCCCTGGTACAGATTATTCCATACGTCAGGTATTACCTCAGCTTCCATATCCAAAGTCATAAAGAAAAGAAAAGGCTTCCACATGAAATGCATGTCAAATACCTCAAGACTCACTGCTGATATATTTAATTCTTAGGTAATTAAAAAAGATTCATGACTTACTTCTTCAGTTATACAAAAATAATCAACAGCATCAACAACGCGAAGAAACTGAACGCCATCTGGATATTCCTGCCAAGGAGATCCTCCAATGTAGTAAATTTTATTGTTTGCAACCACTAATGCTGCTCCTCTCCGCGGATTGGGCACTGAAGGCAATGTTCGCCACTTGTTAGCATATATATCAAACTCTTCAAATCTTGAAATTTGAAGTTCTTGCTGAAAATAAAAAGAAAAATAGCATAAAAAAGTACAATGACACTCTTGTTTTCATTAATTCTGTCTTTGCCACTGACAGAAAACAGATAATCATCTTTTTATGTGTTTATGTATAAAAGTGCACTGTAGTGTTTTTCTTTGTATTCTGTACAATGGCCCATGATCAGAATTCTTGTATCTCTAGTATCAATCATCTTTAAAACTTGTACAAAATCGATATGTATTACTGTATTATTCGTTAATAATTTATTTCATGTATATTATGCTTGATTTGAACATCAAAGATTGAAAACTGACACACGTACACATAGATTTTGATCAAATGGCCACATTTTTAATGAGGTTTGGTTCTTTCTTAACAATGAGAAAAATATTTAAGAGAATATCCAATGAATATTTTAAAATGGTTTCCCTGTGTTGGGTGAGGATGACCTCACTGAGGCCCAACCGATTTTTTCTGTGAACATTTTGACAGAGAAGTGAACACTCATGCTTGAAGTTTTTCCTCGTCTACACTCACTCTCTTTCTCCCATCGCTGTGGTCCGCAATGGTCGACTAACAACCACACACATAACAGATTGCTAAGGTCAACAGATGCATACTGGATTTTTAGGGAACAGGCCCATTCGCCTCATCATCAGTGTGAGAGTCAAACACTGGTTGTCCAGTTGTGAGTTAGAGACCCATAAAAGTACTAAAAACAATAATAAAATACAACAAAATCCATGTACCTGTACTCTCTTTTTTCTGTTTTAATCACTGCAAAATCATTTCACCCAGCAAGGAGAGGGCATACCCAATGACCTACATATGCTGAATTCAAAGCTGCCTAAAGGCTACCACTTAGAGGTGCAAGCAGTGCCATAGATAAACCTTCTGAGGTACCCCTTCTCCCTCACAGAATAAATATTGAGCCCATCAGTGAAATGTAATAATGGTTTAAGACACTGACAAATTTTCAACCATCATAAAAGTTTTTTGCTGTTAGACAATCATGACATTATAGTCAATAATGCAGTAAGCTATCTTTAAGAATATACAGGGACATTAAATAAAATTATTGTGAATATTTATTTGGCTATTCAGCATTGTCACTGCCAATCTATCTTCTCTAAATATGAGGCAACAAGACTGTTTACTCCCTCATCTGCAGGCTGATGATGATAGATACATGTGCAGGATCAATCTGGATATGAGGATATTAGCTGGAACTAACACATTGTACAACTGCAATTCTCATTAATAAAGGCTTGAATTTGACTTAGAGCCTATTCTTTTAGTTCCGTACTTTAGGAGACTATATGGGGTGTGGTCTTGGTGTAGGGCTGACTGTTCATGGGTAGACATAAGGAAGGTGACAGCCCTCAGTAACTACTAAGAAGGTACGGATATTGGTAATGTTACTTTACCTTACCCAGGAAACTGGGTCACAGAGCATGGATAGGCAGGGTGGCTAAGGGCAACATATAACCATCATAAATGCACCATACTTATTCAGCGACACACAAATAATGAGGTGCATTTATGATGGTTATATGTTGCCCTTTTAGCCACCCTGCCTATCCATGCTCTGTGACCCAGTTTCCTGGGCAAGGTAAAGGCATAACCAAATCCATACCTTCTTAGTAGTTACTGAAAACTGCCACCTTCCTTATGTCTACCCATGAACAGTCAGCCCTACACCAAGACCACACCCCATATAGTCTCCTAAAGTACAGAACTAAAAGGATAGGCTTAAAGTCAAATTCAAGCCTTTGTTAATGAGAATTAACTAACATGGAAACAGTGAGGAGCTAAACCCAACTTCAGGTAAATGGCAATAAATGGCAAAAACAGGATTACTAGACAGGCTGATAAGATGAGGATTTTTCACACAATACTGATAGGCTGACAGAAGAGGATCTTTCATACATAGAGAGAAATTCTAAAACTACTATACTAATCAAATATCTGGTAATATCATATATTAGACACCAAATATAATCATAATATAACTATATACTCACCACAAACACACACATATACATATATAAAGTAATCTCTTGATTATCCAGGTTAATAGAGCCAAGCCCTCTCTGATGCCGGAAAAATTCGGATAAGAGAAAGTAAAAAAAATCTATTGGTGTAAAACAGCAACTCTGTACTCCTATGCCTCCTAACTTGTCAACACTGCATAACTGTAAACACTCAACATGCTTATAAAAACAACCACCACACTAAACTGAAAACTTTGTGCAAAAGGCCATTATCCACCTTTTTTCCTATACAGGCAGTCCCCGGTTTACGACGGTTCTGGCTTACGACGTTCCGAGGTTACGACGCTTTTCAAATATATTCATCAGAAATTATTTCCCGCCTTCGGCGCATGTTCGGGTTACGACGCCGTCACGCCGATCCGACGGAAGAAATATGGCCCCAAAACGGCAGAATAATCATAATTTGAAGGTTTTTTTATGTAAAACTCAATAATAATGCAGTTTACATCGTTTTCAATGCACCCAGAGCATTAAAAGTAAGGTTTTCTTATGATTTTTGACGATTTTCGACGATTTTTCGGCTTACGACAATTTTCGGGTTACGACGCAGCGCAAGAACAGAATCCCCGTCGTAAACCGGGAACCGCCTGTATTTGTAAGAGTATACTGTATAAATACACTTTGAAAAAACCGAACCCCTTCTTTTCTCTCTCATAAATGACGCACAATTTGTTAAGTAAGTAGCCTACCTGTGTTTACTCACAGCCTGCCATGGTTTATCACCATTAATGTATTTTTATACAGCAATTTTCTTATCAGTTGTTACCATCTTGTATTACCATATCTGAGGTACAAACTGTGTATGTGTGAACTACTGGCCTATGCTGGGTGTTGCACTTATGGTATCCATTTGCATACATGAAATACACAATTACAGCTATATATTTATGATAAAGGTGATGGTAATGAAACTCATGTTACATCATCATCATAATATAAAAAACTGTTCACCCACCATATGCATTTAAGTAGGCTAGGCAAATGTTTACATCCTAAAAATCAGCTTAATGAGGCATAACACCAAAATAATTAAGATACGTAATCATTTTTTAATTTCTTAATGAAATGGATTATTACTGGAATTATTATTCTTATTTTTGTACTACAAAGATAAACTAACATACGTTAACAAAAATACCTCAAAATTGCAAAACAGCTGTTTCTCAATTTAGTTGTCATGTCTGTACTCGATGATATAAGCCAATTTCTTGGTAAGTGGTGCTCATGCAATAATGAGTGGTTGTTAATTATAAGAGATGGTTATGAAATGTCACATATGCCACATGTTTAGAAATCTTATTTGAAAGCCTAGCCTAGTATAATCTACCAAAATGAAATTCACCCTACAAGCATAGCCTAGTACAGTATGATCTACCAAAAATGAAATGTGCTTGGTCAGTAAAGAATAGTTTTTTTTTACCTTTACTTATGATAGGATTGCAGAGGAAAAGGGGTTAGTGTAATGCTATCTATGCTAATGAAAATACAACTCGCATGATACTTGAGATATATGATGAAATCATGTCTGGGGGCTGAAATTTTATGGGTCGTAAGATACGTAAAATCAGATGATACAAGAGTATAAGGTATATTTCATTGTTTTACCCAATTTCATCACTTTACCTTTTTTATTCATAGTGTTTCCTTGCCCTGAATTACACAAAATATGGCAACAGTCATACTGCACTGTAGAACATTATTTTAGAATTTATCAATTTTCTGTTTTATCATGATTGCTGAATTTTTCTTCTGCCTTATCATGGACACTGTGTACGCTTGTGTGTAAAACATCCTGTCTTAACATCCTTAGTACACATAGCATTTATTGTGTCCAAAGCAAATTCATTCTAAGAACATTACCAAATAAGTAATTATGGTAATAATTTTCTGTTTTGGACAAAGTAATGATTTTTCATTTCACCTCATAATATCACTTAGGCTTCACTTCTGTATGCATGTGTGTCTCCATCTACAAGTGGCATTGGTAATTCTAAGCCGGCTGTCCATGGTGAGCTAGACTGTGGCAATTGGCATTTTTCTATGTTATTTTACTTGCTTTACAAGAATTTAAAGTAATATTTTGTCGGCCCGTTGTAACTAATCTGTAATTGACCTTTGAAGACTACACGACTTGAATTACCTAACGCAGGGTTAGGTCTAAGCCGAGCATTCCGGTGCCCCCCCCACCTCCATAGCTAATGCAAAAATTGTAACCAGTAAACGCCTCTAGGCAAATGTTATGTTGGTATTTTTAGGGTGTTTCCTGGTTACAATTTTGCCGCAACAGCTATGGAGGGGTGGGGGATTGCCATTCGGAATGCTGGCTTAGACCTGTTCCTTAGCCAATTCAAGCCGCATAGTCTTCAAAGGTCAATGACACTTAGTTACAGCCGCACGACTCCATCTAATGGAGCTCGCTCTGGGGGTAGTAACTCCAGCATTTCATTTAGCTTTCTCTGGTAACTAGCAACAGAATTACCTAGAAATAAGTGCTGAATGGACTTTGTCACTGGGTGACACGGTCCCCTCTCCAGAAATAGATTTTTCCTTTGTCAAAATCCCTTTTGTTTTTCATTTTTTAAGTAGCAAAATTATGACGAAACCGACAAAATAAAAAAATGAGACAATCCACTAAAAACGATGAGAATGGTGTAAATTGAAAATTATAAAAGGGAGGGGTATGTTTGTCCATGTGCTTATAGGCTTCAACTTACACGGTATGAGTTACTCTTTCTCTTTTGCATCATGCTTGGTTATTTCATTACAGATTACAGTACAGTACTGTAATATCCTTTAATAAAAAGTGACAAGAGCATAATGTAAAAACATAAAACAAAAATGCTGTAATGAAGTGAAACGCCTACTTACCCTGTTTCCACCCATCCCACACAGCATTCCCCTCCCCCCCACCAGGTAAACTCCTTCCCTGGTTACCCACCTTCCAAAACAACCCTTCTCTAGGTGAATCTTCCTGCAACCTTGCTACTTCTCCCCTCCCACCTTGGAAACTTTTCCTGGTCTCCTACACCCCTAAACCTTTTCTCAGTCTGTTTACGGATGTAGGCAATATTACTAACATTTCCTTAGACTCACACAGTGTTGCCAACAATCAGTGAACATTTTTAAATTTTTGAAATTTAGATATATATATTTCTGGGCTCGACCTGTGTCACCCAGTGAAATAGTCCATTAGCACTGATTTCTAGGTATAAGTATTGCTAAGTATACCAGAGAAAAAGCTAACCATAATGCCAGGTTACGACCCTGGATCAACGCCATTAGATGGTGTCGGTATACACAAGGGGTGAGTGGTTGCTACTACCACAGGTCTCCGTCCTTATAGATCTCTCCAATCTCAAACAAAGTGAGGGGAGCTCAAACCTCATCCTCCCCCCAGCCAACCACCACCTGAGGGCACACCAGGCAAGATCACACCGTGTTTTTCTTGGTGTTGTGTTTTTGGTTTTTACTGATTACTGCATGTCTTCCCACCCAGAATTCCCACCATCTAAGTTGAGTACCATTTCCTTTTGATTTTTTATTACAGAGGCATATTATTTGACTGTTCGTATATTGTTTACCAGGTTAAATAGTGCTACGCAGCCGGGCGTGGGCCATGTCTGCCTCTGCCATGCTTGACCCTCAGTCTTCGCATGTTATTAGCAGGAAGTTTCTGCTAGTTTTTATCCATGCTCCATTCCATTGGAGTCTTATTTATAGAAATTACCATTTCACTGGTAGAAGGCTAGGGAGCCCGTATCTGACTGATCTAGGCTAGGGATGGAGGTATTCCCCTCCCTTTTTTCTGATCATAAATTTCTCCCTTTCCCCTGGTTTCCTTCCTCCACCAGCGAGTTGGTACCTTCTAGATGGTGGTATTGTTATGCTCATGATCATAACTGATGTGTACAAGGATGGATGACATGTCTATTCTTGGATTAGTTTTATATGTGATTTGGCATCAGAGGCAGCCATCTTGGGTATCCCCGCTTCCCGCATATTGGTTGTTGTTTGGCCCTCTCTACTGCTGAGTCATTTATGTATTCATAAGTATATATTTTTAAGTATATATAATTTTAAACTTCTCACATCGAATGGTCCCTTTTTATCTTAGTACTCTTGACGTCAGGTAGTTTTATTCGATTAGGTATATCCTAGCCTAGCCTAGCAGCTCTCGACCGTAATCATAATCGGTTTGAGAGTTAGGCTGGACAGGATAGGCGCTTTTACACGATGCTCAGTGCTACCTAGCTCACCTGACCAGGCCGTTTTGAGGTTTTGGAGGGAGTTGTTAGGTTTGTGAGGAGTTCCTCGTTCTCTCTTGGCCCACCTGACCAGGCCGTTAGGTTTTGGATGGTGAGGTTAGGCTAGTGAGGGAGTTGCTCTTCTCCCCTTAGCCCACCTGACCAGGCCGTGAGGTTTTGGAGGGTGAGGTTAGAATAGTGAAGGGTCTCCTCAATTCATAGTCTTCCACCTGACCAGGATGTCGGTTTTGGAGGGTGTGGCTAGGTTATGCGAGGTTCCTCCCCCCCCACCTGTAGCGCTCATTCTGGCCTTCCTGACCAAGCCAAAAAGTTTTGGTTTTGGAGGGTAGGCTGGGATTGAAGGTTGCACAGGTTATTTCGTGTATGTAGCCTAGTCCTTCTTTACCTGATCAGTTAGCTTTTGGCGAGCGACCTAGGCATCTTCCTAGCAGAGGGAAACCGATCGCTTGCGTTCGGCACCCCGTGGGGAGTTTTCATTCGGCTTCCAGAGGGTGCTACCCACCCGTCTGGTCGCCGTTCACCGGGTTTCCGCCACTCTGCTACCTTTCCCTTATTGGGCGGTGTTTCGTTTGCTCGCTTTCCACAGTTATAGCTGGAGTGTCGAACACTGTCCCAGGGATGCAATCATGAGTTCCGCTATGTTCAGTCTCCGCCAGGTTAGTTGGATCTTTCGTTGTTGTTGTCCATGTTACCACTCCGGTGGGTATGGTTTTCGGTTAGTTGGCGCTTTCCACTATGTGGTTCCCGCCCTGGGCGATTGAGAGTTGGGGCATATGCGAACACTCCTTTCCGCCACCTTACACCGTTTCCATAATATGTGACATAACGAGATTTCCGTGGCAAATCACGGCGGAGTACCATAGCGCCAGACTATCTTAGAGTACTTATATTTACATAATTAGTAGTTGGCCATTCTGTAGCATAACCTATGTTTATTATTCTGTACTACTGGATTCAATTCCGGCGGGTTTTACCTGATGACACGCATGTTTCATCACCCATAAATCTGTGTATTGGTCTTGTACTGCCGGATTCAATTCCGGCGGGTTTTAACTGATGACACGCATGTTTCATCACCCATAATCTATGTTAAGGTAGCCTATTACCAGCAGGCCTTGCCTTGACGTTACTCATGTACCGCCATTCCACTTACAGATGGTACGCTGTCAGGAGCCAGGGTGCACAGCAGTTCTCCAACAACCCTGTGGACACAAGGTGTGCCAGTCGCACTCCAGCTGCTCGGTCCACGTTGGGGACCTGGTCGTCTGGCACCCAGATGGCTGTGAAGTATGCTACGCTCTGTACGAGCTAGAGGTGGATGAGTCGGTAAGTTTTAAGAGACCGCTAACCTTTAGTCTCTTTTTGACTTTAATGATTTATATAGACATATACGGGTAATTGGAGAATATTCTCAGTAAATCCTGCCCTTTCTTACAGTCTGACCGAATCATCCGTGACTCTTCGCTGTCGACCCTGAAGATCTGGGTCGGCCGATTTGGGAGGAACGTTGCGTCTGGCAAACCTTACGTCCTGTCGGAGGAGATTTCCAATCTCCTCTACCCCGGAGCCCGGATCTCTGCTGCAGTGCCAGGGGAATTGGCCGCCCCTATCATCGAGAGGATCCGGGAAGAGACGCAACCCTTCCAAGAAGACAACCTGTGCGAAGAGGTGACGGAAGAGGTGGCAGCCATCAACATCCACCTCGATCCGATAAGCGTGGACTTGGACCACCAGGTAGAAGGTAAGGTGGTAAGTGAGGCAGGGGGAGAGAGTTTTGGTAGTCCCCTTTTT
Source organism: Macrobrachium rosenbergii (assembly GCF_040412425.1). NCBI lineage: Eukaryota > Metazoa > Arthropoda > Malacostraca > Decapoda > Palaemonidae > Macrobrachium > Macrobrachium rosenbergii. The sequence goes on from NC_089746.1 coordinate 1,663,946, forward strand.
GGTTCTCCTCCTTCTTCTTCTTCTTCCTTTCAAGGGTTTCCTAAACCAGCTATCCTTGAGGACAGATCTAGGTCTGTTGTCCCCAAGGTGAAATCCTTGAAAAAGAAGGACTTACCAAAGTCCTCTAGACCTCAAAGGTCTAATCCGTCAGCTCCCTTAAGGTCATCACTGGCTCTTAAACCAGTGGCGCCCAGCAGTAAGGCTACTCCCCCGTCCAAAGAGTCGAGATCCAGGGTGTCCAAGGCTAATCCTCCACAGCCTAACTTTGACCCTGAGGTTTTGCCGAACTTCTGATGCAGAAGTTAGACTCTAGGTTGAAGCTAGGATTCAAGACCTTTCTTCCCAGCTTGCTTCAAGCTTGAGACCTCTGGTCAGTCAGTGCTGTCATTGGCACAAAGGATGCAGGCCCAGGAAAGCTTGCTCTCCGGATTTATCCAATCCGGAGCAGTACAGCAGTCTCATGTTGTTCCGGATGCCTCCAGACTGGCCCCCTTTGATAAGGGGAACCCGTGGCGGCTGGCTCTTCACGCCTTGCATAATGATACCCTGGCCATCGAGGGTTTGAGCACTCGGCGTCTGGAAGAACTGGAGTTCTTTCCACCTGACCTGGTGCCTCCCTACCCAGGCTATGCCAGGCTAACAGAGGAAGCCTGGATTAGATCAGACAAGGTCCCGAAGGAAACAGTTATCTTTCCCAGGGACCAAGCCCAATCCGCCCTGATGCGCGCTCTCACTGACTGGGAGTGCGAGAATACAAAGCTTACTCCCTTTAAAGGGACTTTTACAATGTTTGCGGTAGGTGACTCCATCCCTACCCCCTGCACAACTAAGGTCGCAGTGTTGACTAGTCAGGCGGGAATAGAGGGCAAACTGCTGCCTCAACTCCGGGAGACAGATCCCACCTCCCTTCTTTTCCCCGGGGATTTGGAATTTTGATCGGGAGCTCTGGCTACGTTCACAGTGGGTAAACTCGACCCCGAGTGTGCCTCCACCTTGTTCAGTGAACAGCTTCCCATGATTCTGGAGGCCCTTCTGAAGGCGGAGTTTGAGGCTAAGTGCAGGTTGAGTCGCTCCCTGCATTCCATCACCATCACAGAGGTAAGCGTTAACTTACGCTGACGAACCTCTGTTCCAGGTCCTGACAAAATCACTGTTAGCGTCATTTCAATCGGACCTTTATGACTTTGTAGTGGCGAGACAAAACTGCCGGAAGCATATCTTCGCAGACGCCACTATCAGACATGAGCCCAATAGACTCATGACGAGTTCTACCTGGGGACCTAATATCTTCCCTGAGGATGAGGTCAATAATGTTCTAGCAGAGGCAACCAGAGCAAATCAAAGTCTTCGCTCCCGCTGGGGTCTCCCTTTTAAAAGGAAATCCACCGAGACCTCCGGACCTCAATCCAGGGAAAGGAAGAGGTTCAGGAGATATAGGAAACCCCAGCTCAAACTATGCTTCAGGCTGTACCGGTCTCTCAGATCGGACAGCCTTCCACTTCCAAAGCTCAGCCTCAGCAGCAGTTTGTACTGATGCAGCCGGCTCAGCAAACCCCTGCTCCGCCAGCCTTCGTAGCGTCCCCAGCCTTCAACGCTTCGTTTGAAAGCCAAGGGGCGTTTCGAGGCTACAACAGGCATGCGAGGGGGAGCAGAGCCAGAGCTGCCTACAGAGGTAGGACTGCAACTAGACCTCTCTCCCGTGGAAGAGGAGGCCGAGGAGGCAGAGGAAGTAAGTCCTCTTCCATTCAATGAGTCTCCTCAGGTAGGCGGGAGGTTATATCTTTTCCGGGACCATTGGACCTTCAGTCCGTGGGCCCACAGCATAGTTTCAAAAGGTCTGGGATGGAGCTGGAGCAGAGGGTCTCCTCCGCCAGTCAGATTCCATCAACCTCCATCCAAAGACTAACTGGACTTTGTAAAAGACCTTCTTCAAAAGAAGGCAATAAAGAAAGTGAGACACCTGAAATTTCAAGGCCATCTGTTCAGTGTCCCGAAGAAAGACTCAATCCAGCAAAGAGTAATTCTAGACTTGTCTCGTCTCAACTTATACATTCACTGCGACAAGTTTCGCATGCTTACAATCTCGCAGGTGCGAACCCTACTTCCCCGTGGGGCCGTCACCACCTCTATAGATCTTTCAGACGCATATTATCACGTCCCAATTGTGAGAAACTTCTCTCCTTACCTAGGGTTCAGACTAGGGAAACAAGCATACTCGTTCAGAGTCATGCCATTCGGGCTCAACATAGCGCCCAGGATTTTTACCAAACTGGCAGAGACAGTAGTCCAACAGCTACGGGCCCAAGGGATTATGTTAGCCGCATACCTGGACGATTGGATAATTTGGGCATCCAACGCCAAGGAATGTCGAAAAGCAACATTCATAGTGATCAGCTTCCTGGAATCCTTAGGTTTTCAATTAAACAGGAAGAAATCCCGTCTAGTTCCGGAGGCTCAGTTTCAGTGGTTAGGAATCCAATGGGATCTAAACACATACAAACTGTCACTTCCGCCACCCAAAAGGAGGGAAAAGCCAAAGCTACCAGGAAGTTCCTCAAAAACAAAAGAGCCTCTCGTCGTACCCAGGAAAGAGTCCTGGGTTCTCTTCAGTTCGCGTCAGTGACAGATTTGCTGCTGAAAGCCAAACTGAAGGATATAAACAGAATATGGCAGAGACAAGCCAACAGCAGGAACAGAGACAAGATGTCTCTAATTCCGCCGGTGTTGAGGAAGAGGCTTCGACCGTGGTCAACAGTCAAGAGTTTGTCAAGGTCAGTGCCTCTCCAATTTCCCCCTCCATCATTAGTGATCCATACGGATGCTTCCCTGAGCGGGTGGGAGGATACTCCCAACACAAGAAAGTTCAAGGAACGTGGTCAACTGTATTCCGCCAGTTCCATATCAACATTCTAGAAACAATGGCAGTATTTCTAACACTAAAGAAGCTATGTCTAACCAGACAGATTCATATCAGACTGGTACTGGACAGTGCAGTAGTTGTCTATTGTATAAACAGAGGGGGCTCCAAGTCGAGCCATATCAATCAGGTAATGGTTGCAATTTTCTCTCTGGCAAGGAAACATCTTTGGTACCTGTCAGCTACCCATCTGGCAGGTGTTCGGAATGTCATTGCAGATTCACTATCCAGGACAGCTCTGCTGGAGTCAGAATGGTCATTGGACAAAGCATCATTCGAGTGGATTTGTCTTAAGGTACCGGGTCTCCAGGTGGACCTGTTTGCCACAGAGAGCAACCACAAGCTTCCATGTTACGTTGCTCCCAATCTAGACCCTCTAGCTCACTCCACGGATGCGATGTCAATAGACTGGAACAGGTGGCAAAGGATCTATCTGTTTCCACCAATAAACCTATTAATGAAAGTTCTACACAAACTCAGATCATTCAAAGGTCAAGTAGCACTTGTAGCACCCAACTGGCCGAAGAGCAATTGGTTTCCTCTTCTTCTAGAGTTGAAACTCCGGCGCAAACAAATCCCCAGTCCAAGATTGACACAAGTAGTACAAATTCGGACTGTGTCAGCTTCCTCAAGAATTCTGAATGCCCTAGCTTTATGGATTTCATGAAGTTTGCAGCTCAGAAAGACCCTAACATTGATCCTATTAATACACTGTTCATAAAATCAGACAAGAGGGAATCTACTCTCAGACAATATGACTCAGCAGTTAAAAAGTTAGCATTATTTCTGAGGGAATCTGAAGCTCAGGAAATGACCACGAACCTAGCAATCTCTTTCTTCAGGTCATTATTTGAGAAAGGACTGGCCTCTAGTACTATTACTACAGCAAAATCTGCTTTAAGAAAAATATTTTTACATGGCTTCAATATTAACCTTACAGACTCATATTTTTGTCAATTCCTAAAGCATGCACTCGTCTTAGACCAGCAACCCGTCCTCACACGGTTTCCTGGTTCTTGAATGACGACTTAAATTAGCATCAGACACTGATAATGAATTATGTTCATACTCGAGTCTGTTAAGGAAAACGTTATTTCTAGTAAGTCTAGCCTCAGGGGCTAGAATTTCTGAACTGTCTGCTCTCTCTAGAGAACCGAACCATGTTGATTTCCTCCCGTCAAGAGAAGTTCTGTTGTCTCCGGATCTCGAGTTTCTAGCAAAGAATGAGGATCCACAAAATAGATGGTCTCCTTGGAAGGTTATTCCCCTTCCACAGGATCTGTCCTTATGTCCAGTTAACACTTTAAAAGCTTATTTAAATAGAACTTCTAATAGAATGTCTGGCCCTCTTTTTGTTAGGGAAAATGGAGGAACCATTTCCTTAAAGGCCATCAGGCAACAAATACTGTATTTCATTAAGCAAGCAAACCCGGATTCAGTACCTAGGGTACATGATATTCGGGCTGTGGCCACCTCAGCTAATTATTTTCATAATATGAATTTTGATGACCTTAAAAAGTATACGGGCTGGAAATCACCAACAGTGTTCAAACGCCACTATCTTAAGTCTCTAGAGGCCCTTAAATACTCCACAGTGGCTGCAGGAAGTATTGTTCCCCCAGCCCTAGACTAGTTTATGTAACCTTAGTTTATCCTATTGTTTATTTCTCTCTCGCCTACCTGCCTCGTTTACTTGCCTTGCCCTCTAACCTTTAGGTCAGGCCTGCTTCACAGCCTGACTCCTGGCCGTTTCATGGATATCATGTTGTAATCTTTTTGTTAGCCTTAAGTGTCTTGGTGTTAGTTATTTTATGATTTAGACTGTGTGCCCTATAATGTTAATTATGTTTTTATTATAAATGTTTTGGGTTATTAAAACACAGTAATTTTCTCATAGTTTTATTTAGCTCCATTAACCCTTTAACGCCGAAGCCCTATTTTCAAAAACGTCTCCCGTATGCCGGCGGCCTCCGAGAGGTAGCGCCGAAGCGGAAAAAAGGTTTTTTTCAAAAAATCACAGCGCGCTTAGTTTTCAAGATTAAGAGTTCATTTTTGGCTCCTTTTTTCTCATTGCCTGAAGTTTAGTATGCAATCATCAGAAATGAAAAAAAATATCATTATCATATATAAATATTGGAATATATGACAAAAAAAAAAAAACTCGTATATAATTGTATACAAATCGCGCTGTAAGGAAAACGGTTAAAGCTAATGAGTTAATTTTTTTAGTTGTATTGTACACTAAATTGCGATGATTTTGGTATATAACAGATTGTAAAACGATTAAAGCAACAGAGAAAATATTATCACAAAATGATGCATGAATTCATACTTTCGGGACGTAAAAATTTTTTTTTCAAAAATTCACCAAAAATCAAAATATTGTGCTAGAGACTTTCCAATTGTGCCAAAATGAAGGAAATTGATTGAATATTACTAGGCTGTAAGTTTTTTAGCTTACAATTGCATTTTTGAACCATTTCGATCGAGTTAAAGTTGACCGAAGGTTGATTTTTTTCTATTTATCGTTATTTCGATGTAAATATAAAAACACTGTGAAGAGGTAAAGGAATGACATTTTTTGTTGTATTCTACATGAAATTGCGCACATTTTCATGTATAACACTTTATGTAACGAATAATATGAAACGGCGAAAAAATTACGGCAAGCTGACGCAAGAAATGAAAGGATTTTCAGCGGAGTCCGCGCGCGCGGAGCGAAGGAAAATTTTTTTCAAAAATTCACCAAAAATCTACATATTGTGCTAGAGACTTTCCGTTTGTTGCAAAATGAAGGTAAATGATTGATTGTTACTCGAATGTAATAATTATGGCTTACGGATGCGTTTTTCGATCATTTCGGTCGAGTCAAAGTTGACTGGATGTTAAAATTTTGTCAGTTATCGTGATTTCGGCGAAAATATTAAAAAACTGTGAAGAGCTAAAGGAATGACATATTTTTTGTTCTATTCTACATGAAATTTCGCACATTTTGATGTATAACACTTTATGTAACGAATAATATGAAACGGCGAAAAAATTACGGCAAGCTGACGCAAGAAATGCTAGGATTTTCAGCGGAGTACGCGCGCGGAGCGAAGGACAATTTTTTTTCAAAAATTCACCAAAAATCTAAATAATGTGCTATAGACTTTCCGTTTGTTGCAAAATTAAGGTAAATGATTGATTGTTACTCGAATGTAATAATTATGGCTTACGGATGCGTTTTTCGATCATTTCGGTCAAATCAAAGTTGACCGAATGTTAAAATTTTGTCAGTTATCGTGATTTCGGCTAAAATATTAAAAAACTGTGAGGAGCTAAAGGAATAATATATTTTTTGTTGTATTCTACATGAAATTGCACACATTTTGATGTATAACACTTTATGTAACGAATAACATGAAACGACGAAAAAATTACGGCAAGCTGACGCAAGAAATGACAGGATTTTCAGCGGAATTCGCTCGCGCGGAGCGGAGGAAAATTTTTTTTCAAAAATTCACTAAAATTCTAAATATTGTGCTAGAGACTTTCCGTTTGTTGCAAAATGAAGGTAAATGATTGATTGTTACTCGAATGTAATAATTATGGCTTACGGATGCGTTTTTCAATCATTTCGGTCGAGTCAAAGTTGACCGAATGTTAAAATTTTGTCAGTTATCGTGATTTCGATGTAAATATTAAAACACTGTGAAGAGCTAAAGGAATGATATATTTTTTGTTGTATTCTAAATGAAATTGCGCACATTTTGATGTATAACACTTTATGTAACGAATAATATGAAACGGCGAACAAATTACGGCAAGCTGACGCAAGAAATGACAGGATTTTCAGCGGAGTTCGCGCGTGCGGAGCGGAGGAAAATTTTTTTTTCAAAAATTCACCAAAATTCTAAATATTGTGCTAGAGACTTTCCGTTTGTTGCAAAATGAAGGTAAATGATTGATTGTTACTCGAATGTAATAATTATGGCTTACGGATGCGTTTTTCGATCATTTCGGTCGAGTCAAAGTTGACCGAATGTTAAAATTCACTTTGGATGCTGGGTCCTTCTCCAGCATCCCAGTCTAAAACTCGCCTCACACACTCACTTCCGACAGGCAGTATGCGCCTTTCACGGTCCTGACGCCTTTGTGACATCTCTGCAAACGTTCTGTTGCAGCATGAATACGCTAACACTCGCAAAAGTTCAACAAAACACGTCTGCGTCAAAATATCGCTCCCACAAGGTGCTGCTCTGATGCTCTCTGATGCGAGATGGTGGAAATTCGCGCATGCGCGTCTGGGTGACGCTCAGAAACAAAACAACAGCTGGATCCGTGAACTCCCAGCATCCGCTGAGGCGCGGGATTTGAAATCTTCCGCAAACTAGTCCTACAATTATTTTTCCTCGAATATTTAAAAAAAGCATTTTCAGTCAACGTTTGCAACGTCCACTCGGCATTCGACAGACAATTTTGGACGACGTTTAAAACGTCCAACAGGCGTTTAAGGGTTAAGGTAATTCTTAGAGGGCTCCACCAAGCTTTTGTATGGCTGATTCTCTGTCACGATTTCACTGGGTGACACAGGTCGAGCCCAGAAAAGGGATTTTGACAAAGGAAAAATCTATTTCTGGGGGAAGACCTGTGTCACCCAGTGACCCATCCCTGTACTTCCTTTTTCCCTCCCGAGTGGCATACCAAGCTTGGGAGGTGCTAACTTGGGATGTTTACTCACCCCTTGTGTATACCGACACCATCTAATGGCATTCGATCCAGGGGTCGTAACCCTGGCATTATGGTTAGCTTTTTCTCTGGTATACTTAGCAATACTTATACCTAGAAATCAGTGCTAATGGACTATTTCACTGGGTGACACAGGTCTTCCCCCAGAAATAGATTTTTCCTTTGTCAAAATCCCTTCTTTAGTCCAGACAATGTTGATGTTCAGATAATGTGCATCTGGATAATCTAGAGATTACTTATTTACATATAATGTATATTTCTAAATGATGACATGTTATATATGCAAAGCAAATTCATATTAATAATAATACTAAAATGTAATTATATGGCAATGCCATATATCAGACACCAAATATAATCTGGCATTGCCCGATAATTACTTTTTAGTAGTGTTCTTAAAATGAATTTGCTTCGGACATGTAATCACTGAGCAATGCCAAATGTACTAAAGATGTGAAGGCAGGGTGTTTTATAAACACACATGCACAGCTCCCACGATAAGGCAAAATGAGAAATCAGTGATCATAATAAAATAGAAGATTAATGATAACTTTTTAAATATTGTTTTTAAAAATAACATACTGAAAGAACCCCAGTCAACAGCACAATATGAAAGATGCAATACGCTTGTAACTCAGGGGAAAGAAACACTATGAATAAATGGGCAAACTTATAAAATTTTACGTAAGAAAAATACAATACAATACGTTAACAAATGATAAGGGCCTTGGCTCTATTAATCTGGATAACTGATATACATACATATATACAGTATATACATAGTCGACCCTCGTTAAGACAAACTAATAGGGGGGGCTATGGTGTCCGTCTTGGCCAACAGTACGGGTTAACCGGCGATATCTATATATATACCCATATATACCTATAAATATACTGTATTTCATTATTTTTTTTATAAAGAGTATGCATAATAAACGAAAGTAGAAACGTTTGAATTGAAGCTCATGCTAAAAGATCAAAAATGAAGAATAAAGCATGATAAAAACGATAGAATTCAGCCGCATATGTAGATGCCTAGGCCGAGACATAAACTCATAATTGTTTTAAGTAAAATGAAGTGGAGTCTCCAAAATGAAGAGTAAGATTTTTTTCTTTTTTCATGTTTTTTTTTTATTTTAGTTATTTATTCATTATACTTTATTATTATCTATATTAATATATTGTTAAATAAATGTGAGATGACTAAGATCATCAGTAATAAAAGAGTGGGACAATTAAGACCATAAGTTCACTACCACATTTTGTTTTCAACAAAAACATTCCATAAAATGCAAAAATATACATGATCAAAATTATTGTAATTCAACTTGTAAATTTTATCGATAAGTAAGACTATAAAATACATTTCATCATATCAATCTTGGAGAGGTTGTTTTTTATTGTTACCAAACAATGTCATCATCAGTTTGCAGTTGTAAATCTGAGGATGGTCTAGGAATAGGATTCGCAAGTGATGACGCAACACCACAATTGTGGGTTGTTTTTTTATTGTTACCAAACAATGTCGTCATCAGTTTGCAGTCGTAAATCTGAGCATGGTCCAGGAATAGGATTCGCAAGTGATGACGCAACACCACAATTGTGGGTTGTTTTTTTATTGTTACCAAACAATGTCATCATCAGTTTGCAGTTGTAAATCTGAGGACGGTCCAGGAATAGGATTCGCAAGTGATGACGCAACACCACAACAGACTGTTGTGGGATTTTTCACACCACTATATTAACGTTAAAATTATTGTTGAATTCATGTTTTCATGAAGAAGCAATTTTATGAAGCGAATTATTGAGTAATTTTTGCCATCACCAGTCAAATAATCCAGTTCATGGCAGCATTCAAAATTAGTGCCGTCACGACACGTCTATAAATAGAACAGAAGTAGAGGGCTGTCATTGGCTAGCAGATTTCCATGGCAACCAGCCAGCCAATCTGGTTTTAGCTGTATTCTGTCTGAGAAAGAACTTTTGCTCAGAGAAGCTGACGATGACATAAGTGCGTGTGTTTTGAGTACAAAACGTAGTTTTTAATAGTGTATGTATTTTACTGGTTACATGAAGAATAGAATGAATTCCTTCTTATCACTTTGAGTGCAAAATTGCTCATTCAGAGATTTTTTTTCTTTTAGATGTTTACCAAAGCTGCATTGACATACCTTTAAAACAAAATTCTTCTCTAATCTCTCTAGGGCAGAACTACACTGCAGAGAGGGAACTGGCAATTCTCTCTCTCTCTCTCTCTCTCATTTGCCACGTAAACACAGATTGAATTAGAAGGAACTGGCAATTCTCTCTCTCTCTTTCTCTCTCTCTCATGTCATTTGCCATGTAAACACAAGTATTGTTCAGTAACTCAGCTTCTGTCTTCGTAAAGTCTACCTTTGTCAAGGTCTTTTCTTTCCTAAAAAACACACAGAGCATTGTACTGTAGCTACCAGTCGGGCAGCAGATAGGTAAAACTATTAATGCTCAGTGGTTGGCTACGAATACTTCCTACCGATCCAGACAACAGCGTTTCTTAATGACGGTACATACCATGCGCAAGTTAAATTGGTTACAAGTTAAAAGCATTTCAATTCAGCACAGTATAAATACAAAACAGTATATATAAAATAAAAATATAAATGAAAAATTTTTTATTTACCTTTGGTAAATAAAAAGGAAAATGGTGCACGATGAGCAGAGGAACAGTAACTATCTTAAATTATGGTCGAACATTACGTATTTTAAATTGGCTGACCCTCTTTGGTGTCCGTCTTATCCGATATCCGGGTGAATGAGGTCCGGCTTAATGAGGGTTGACTATATATATGTATATATACATTATATTTCTGAGCTTGTCCCTGTGTCACCCGGTGAAATTCCTTAGTAGCACGAATTTCTAGGTATAAATATTGCTAAATATACCAGAGAAAAAAGCTATCAGGAATGCTGGGGTTACTACCCCCAGATCGAGCATCTATAATAAAAATAGACGTCGGTATGGGCAAGGGTGAGTGAGGTCATCACTACCACAGAACCACACTCTGAAGACATCCCAATGGCAAAACACCCGGAAGAGCGGAGAGCCGACCCAACTCCCGCACTCACCCGCCCGCCAAACAGCGACCCCAGCGCCATCTGAACTCATTCCTTTCTAGCACGTGATCGCTGCGATCTTGAGATTTTTCGCTTGTGCTTTTATCGGAATTTTCCGCTGTTTTCATCATGGCATCGAGCAGCTTTACTGTTTCCAAGTTAAGTACCATCTTCTTTTGGGGTTTTTATGATAAGTCTGGCTGTTTAAGCCCGTATACATAAATTATACGTGGTTTTTAAGGTGCAGTATTCTTGGCAGCCATACCGACCTAGAGGTATACCCATTCGGCTTGTTCTGTTTGGGTTTCTCTTGGTCGTTTACACAATTTATCTTTAATTCCCCATCAGGAGCATCCTGGTGGCGTTCTCTCGGTGTGTCTTTGGGTCTCCTTTAATATTTTTTTTTACAAGTTTCCTCTCATAGGGTTCTTTTCGATTGTTTAAGGTATCCAAAATTTCACTCGTTAATTTTCTCCCCAGGATGTTTCCCTTTCTGAGAAGTGTGATAAAAGACTTTTTCACTATATGTGCTTGATGACGTGAAAATTATATTATTCACCCTTACGTGGCGTCAGGTTCGGTCTGTTGACTGTTTACATTCTGTCGCCTTGTTCGGTTAGGCTATAGCCTAGCACAAGCGTATATTTTTAGTTTGTTTGATGATTATTTAATGGTTATATTTACTCTGGTTAACATATCCTTTAGGGGTGTTAGCCTAGTCCTTTCACTAATGAATGAACTAGGCTACTTCTTTATCCTAACCTCCTGCTCTCCCGTATATCGCTTGAGAGAGTAGGAGGGGGTGGTAGTCAGGTCGAGGGAGTTTCTGTTGTTGTCCCAGCCGCCTTCCGCTTGTTCGGGTGGCTGAAGTTGAGACCCCTTTTTTCCCCCCCCTCTATCACCAGTGGGGGAAGAGGATTTTATTTGGGAGATCTCCTTCATGCTTCAAACAATCCCTTACTCGAGTCAGTTAAGGTTGGCCTTCAACACAGGATTTCTCTCCCTGTTCTTTCCTCCCCCTTCCCTTCTCTCCTCCTGGTCACCTAGGCTATGCCGACTAGGAGGGTGAGGAGTGTATATGGTTTGGTATTATATTAACCCCACTCCTTCTCCTTCCCGGTACTTGTAGTGGGTCACGGTCTCCCCTGAGTATACCTTACGGGGTTACAGTTGAGCGGAGGGCAGTTCCCCAGTCTCCTGTTCTTATTCTCCGGACCCTTTCCTACTAGTACTATCCTTCCACCTCCCCGTTTCTTTTCCTGAGGTTCTAGTTTTTGTCATCTCCTCGCGTGCCAGGTAACGTCGGGCTTTCGATGGTCACCCCCTTAGACAGGCCTATCTCTAGTTGAGGGACACGCTCCCTCCTGGGATCGGTCCTGCCGGCATTTACTGGAACAAGTGTTTTGTTGATTCGCTCTCTCCAGATCGAGCGGGTTTCCGACCACTTTCAGGGCTCAGTTTCCGCCATCCCCGGCCCTCCCGTTGCTCCGTTAGGCTAATGCTTCGGCATGTTGCGTCTTTATGGATAGGTCTGACTGGCTTTTCCACCTGACCATATTATAATCAGCTGTGATGTACTGCCTCACCTTCCTACTGGACTCTAGCTTCGAAGCTCGACCCTCCCGGAGGGGTTGTGCCGGAACTCGGGGTCTATGATCTGTTATTCTTATTATGTTTTAACCAATTATTTGTACATCACTTTATCTGTTATACTAGTTTACCCCCCTCACTGCGCCGGACTCAAAATTCATAACTAGTTTATCTACTTTGTACCTTGAGTTCAGTGATCCTATCTTTGAGTTCGACCGGATTATCTCCCATGCGTTCCTCGAGATAGAGTGTCCTGTCTGGCTCAGTAATTTCATTCCGCCGGAGTATCCCGGCGGAATGGTACTTCCAAACTTTAAACCTATAGTTTAAGTTATCTTAGATGAGTAGGTTCATACTTTATGATCTTTTTCATCCCACCGGAGTGCTCCGGTAGCATGGTATGAAATTACTTAGTACCTACTTTAGTTTAAGGTATCTTAGATTAGTAGGTTCATGTACTCTTCACACTTACAGACTGTTCGTTGTGAGGAGCCCGGGTGCACTGCTGTCCTGCACCAGCCCTACGGGCACGTGGTATGCCGCACCCACGCTGGCTGTGCAGTGCGACTAGATGACCTGACTGTGTGGCACCCGGATGGCTGTGAGGTTTGCTTCGCGTTCTACGGGTGTGTCCAGGACGAGTCGGTAAGCCGATCCTTCTCGTCTCGCCCCTCCGGGCTCTTACATTTAATATCAAATAGTTTTCTAGTTTATAATGAGCTTACCATTATATAACCGGCCTTTGATACTCCCCCTCTTTTTCAGGCGGATGAATCCTCCCGTAAGGATGCCCTCGAGTCCCTCCGTGCCTGGGCGGCTGGGTTTGGTAGGAACGTTCCGTCGGGGAAGCCGTATGTTCTTGATGAAAATCTCCGGAACATACTCTACCCCGGCGCCCGGATTGCTGCGGCTGTTCCCGCTGAGGTGGTCGCCCCTATCATCGAGCAAATCCGGGTAGAGACCCAGCCAATCCAGGACGATCCATTGTATGAGAACGTTTCGGGGGATGTCGCCGCGTTGGATCTCGACCTGGAACCCATGAATACAGAACAGGACCAGGAAGTAGGTAGGGAGGTAAGTGAGGCAGTGGGGGCGGGCGCCCTCTTTGAATCTCCTTCATCATCTGTGTCTTCCTTTCAGAGATTTCATAAATCTTCTCTCTTGGGGGACAGAACACAATCTACTGTCCCCAAGCTGAAGAAGTCGTGGAAGGCGAAAGGCTATAAGTCTTCGTCTTCCCGCAAAGCATCCCCCTTTCCCCCATCGAAGCCCCAGGACGCTGGTCCGGTGGCCTCCGGGAGCAAACCCAGTACCTCGGGCAAAGTGGCGAGTAAGAGAGTGGCCAAGCCTAGCCCTCCTCGCCAGCATGCCTTTGACCCTGACGCGTTTGCGGGGATGCTTCTAGAGAGGTTCTCTACGGAGGTAGAGGCTAAGTTGAGCAAGATCACGGAGAGACTTCAGGGCCAGGAGACTATGATCTCCAATATTGTACGTTCCGGAGGTACTGGGGTACACTATCCCATCCCGGACTCCTCCGCCCTCCCTCCGTTCGATAAAGGGAACCCGTGGCGTTTAGCCCTTCATGCTCCCCGGCATGAAGACACTTTGACAATAGAAGGTTTAGGCACTCGTAGACTGGAGGAGCTGGAATTCTTCCCTCCAGATCTTCTGCCTCCCTACCCAGGCTTCGCTAGGCTAACAGATGAAGCCTGGATACGCTCTGACAAGGTCCCTAAGGAGACAGTGATCTTCCCTAGAGACCAAGCGCAATCGGCCCTGATGTGCACGTTCTCAGACTGGCAAGCGGAGAACACCAAGTTGACCCCTTTCAAGGGCAACTTTACCATGTTCTCCATTGGGGATAAACTCCCAACCCCCTGCTTGACTAAAGTAGCTCTTGCTACTGCTCAAGCATGTTGTGAGGGTAAACCTTTACCCCAACTTCGAGAGACGGACCCCACATCTCTCATCTTCCCTAGGGATGATGTTTTCTGGAAGGACGCTCCGGCCACGTTTACTTCTGGTAAACTGGACGCAGATTGCGCGCCCAACCAGTTCAGTGAGCAGCTTCCCAAGCTGCTGGAAACTCTCCTGAAAGCTGAGTTCGAGGCACGACATCGCCTGAGTCGGTCTCTGAACTCGCTATGCCTGGCGGAGGCAACTGCCGTCTCGTTTTCCGAGGAGTCGCTGTTCCAGGTTCTGACGAAATCCTTATTAGCGGGATTCCAGTCAGACCTGTTTGACTTCATGGTGGCGCGGCTGAATTGCCGCAAGTTCATTTTCGCTGACGCTACCATTCGACATGAGCCTAACAAGCTCATGAAGAGTTCCTTCTGGGGAGCCAATCTGTTCCCAGAAGAAGAAGTCACTACGGTTCTGGCGGAGGCGACCAGGGCTAATCAGAGTTTGCGCTCCCGGTGGGGTATTCCGGCCTTTAAGCGGAAGACCCCAGAGTCCGGCGGCTCCCAATATAGATCGGGTAAGAGGTACAGGAAGCATAGAAGGCAGCAGCTTCAGCCTGTGGTTCAGGCGGTACCTGTCTCGGCGGTGAGCCAACCCTCGACATCCAAGGCTCAACCTCAACAGTTTGTGCTGGTTCAGCCAGCTCAACACTCCCTTGCCACTCCTTCCTATGTGTCGTCTTCGGCATATAACCCATCATATGAGGGTCGGGGGGGCATTTCATGGCCTTAACAGGAGTGCAAGGGGAGGTAGAGCTAGAGCCTCCTATAGAGGTAAGGCTGCCCAACGGTCCCTCTCCCAGGGAAGAGGAGGCCGCGGTAGAGGTAGTAAACCCGTCCCACCCCAGTGAGCCCAGCCAGGTGGGCGGGAGACTATACTGGTTCAGAAACCAGTGGACCTTCAGTCCTTGGGCACACAGTATAGTGTCCAAAGGTCTAGGTTGGAGCTGGATCAAGGGCCCTCCTCCCTTGACCAGGTTTTACCAACCTTCCTCCAAAGTTCTACAGGGCTTTGTGAAGGAACTGCTCGAAAAGAGAGCAATAAAGAAAGTGAGACACCTCAAATTCCAAGGCAGGCTGTTTACTGTTCCCAAAAAAGACTCCAGTCAACAAAGAGTAGTTCTGGATCTATCGCGTCTAAATCGTTACATACAATGCGACAAATTTTGCATGCTTACAGTCGCGCAGGTACGGACTCTACTTCCGCGTGGAGCCGTCACCACCTCTATCGATCTTTCAGACGCATACTATCACATCCCGATTGCGCGGAACTTCTCTCCCTTCCTAGGTTTCAGACTGGGGAAACAGGCCTACTCCTTCAAGGTAATGCCTTTCGGACTCTAACATAGCTCCCAGGAAATTCACAAAACTAGCAGACACAGTAGTTCAGCAGTTGCGGTCCCGGGGGATATCGTTAGTAGCGTACCTAGACGATTGGATAATCTGGGCTCCAACCGTCGAGGAATGCCGGAGTGCTACGACCACAGCAATAGATTTTCTGGAGTCCCTAGGCTTCAAATTGAACCCGGGGAAATCCCACCTAACTCCGGAGACTCGGTTTCAATGGTTAGGTATCCAGTGGGATCTAACCTCGTACAAACTATCTCTTCCATCGACCAAACGGAAGGAAATAGCCGCAGCTACCAGAAAGTTTCTGAATTACAAGAAAGCGTCCGCCGACACAAGAAAGAATCCTGGGTTCCCTTCAGTTCGCCTCTGTAACAGACCTGCTCCTGAAAGCGAGATTAAAAGATATAAACAGAGTGTGGCGGAGACGAGCCAACGTCAGGCTCAGGGACAGGGTCTCGTCAATTCCACAAATCTTAAAGAAAAGGCTCCGCCCATGGTCCACAGTCAAGGGCCTCACAAAGTCAGTCCCTCTTCAGTTTCCTCCTCCAGCTCTGGTAATCCACACAGACGCTTCATTAAGCGGCTGGGGAGGATACTCACCAAAACAAAAAGTACAAGGGACATGGTCTACAATGTTCCAACAGTTTCATATAAACACTTTAGAAGCAATGGCAGTGTTTCTCACCCTGAAAAAGCTTCGTCCCGCCAACCAGATTCACATCAGGCTGGTGTTGGACAGTGCTGTAGTAGTACATTGCATAAACAGGGGAGGTTCCAAATTGAGCCAGATAAACCAGGTGATGTTAGCCGTCTTCTCCCTAGCGAACAAACACAGCTGGCATTTGTCAGCTACCCATCTGGCGGGAGTACGGAACGTAGTAGCGGATTCCCTATCCAGATCGACTCCGCTGGAGTCAGAATGGTCCCTGGACAAGAACTCCTTCATCTGGATCTGCCATCGTGTTCCGGGACTTCAAGTGGATTTATTTGCCACGGAAAACAATCACAAACTCCCTTGTTATGTGGCTCCCAACCTAGATCCTCAAGCTTACACCACAGATGCAATGTCCATAGATTGGAACAGTTGGGGGAAAATTTATCTGTTTCCCCCAATAAGCATGCTAATGAAAGTCCTACACAAACTCAGGTCATTCAAAGGTCAAATAGCCCTAGTAGCCCCCAATTGGCCAAAGAGCAACTGGTTCCCTCTTCTCTTGGAACTCAAGTTGCGGTGTCATCAGATACCCAGACCCAGGCTGACTCAAACAGTACAAACAAGGACTGTGTCAGCTTCCTCAAAAGTTCTGAATGTTCTGGCTTTATGGACTTTATGAAATTTGCCGCCAAAAGGGGAGCAAATATTCATCCTGTTAATACTCTGTTTATTGAATCTGATAAGAGAGATTCTACTCTCAGACAGTATGACTCAGCAGTCAAAAAATTGGCATCTTTTCTGAAGGCATCTGAAGCTCAAACTATGACCACTAATTTAGCAATAACCTTCTTTAGATCATTGTTTGAAAAAGGCCTAGCCCCGGCCACTATTACAACAGCAAAATCAGCTTTGAAAAAGGTGTTTTTGTATGGCTTCAAGATTGACCTAACAGACTCATACTTTTCTTCCATCCCGAGAGCATGTGCTCGTTTAAGGCCAGTAACACACCCTCATTCGGTTACCTGGTTCCTTAATGACGTTTTAAAATTAGCTTCAGATATTAATAACGCCCAATGCTCTTATCTAGATCTGTTAAGGAAGACTTTATTCCTGATTAGTTTAGCTTCAGGTGCCAGAATCTCAGAACTGTCTGCTCTCTCTAGAGGTGTTGATCACATAGATTTCCTCCCGTCAGGAGAAGTCATGCTTTCCCCATATCAAAGATTCCTAGCGAAAAATGAAGACCCTCAGGATAGATGGTCCCCTTGGAAGGTAGTTCCTCTTCCACAAGACCTGTCTTTATGCCCAGTGGCTACCTTGAGGGCTTATTTGCATAGAACTTCTCAGTGTTTGTCTGGTCCTCTTTTATCAGGAAAAAGGTGGAACACTTTCTTTAAAGGCTATAAGACAGCAAATCCTATATTTTATTAAACAGGCTAATCTGGATTCAGTTCCCAAGGTTCATGATATCGGAGCGGTAGCTACCTCTACCAATTATTTTCATAATATGGATTTTGCTGAATTGACAAAATACACGGGGCGGAAATCTTCATTAGTGTTTAAACGCCACTACCTAAAATCACTTGAAGCTCTGAAATTTCCCACGGTGGTTGTAGGGAGTGTCATCCCCCCACCTTAATATTATCCTTTAACCTTGTCCTTTTCCCCCCGCCCGCCTGCCTCATTTATTTACCCTGCCAAATTTCCTGGCCAATCATACCTCACTGCCTGGCTCCTCAATTTAAGTGATATTTGGAACTGTTAGCTTTAACATTATGTTTAATGTGATTGTGTTTTGATATGTACTAGTTTGTAGATTTAAGTCCTGAGGTACCTCTATATTTTTTGTATTATCTATTTTGTACCTCTTTTTTCATATTTTCTACTATAGATTTAAGTTTTCATGTTAATTTATTTGATTACATAGACTTTACATGTCCATTATTATAATTTCTTTATTGTGAAATTTTGAATAAGTCATAAGATATAATTAAACTTATTCTCTTATAGTAATGGCGTTTTTATACATGATCACCTTAAATATTTATTTTCTTAAATCTTCACAGTCTTGGTGTGGTTCTCTGTTACAATTTCACCGGGTGACACAGGGACGAGCTCAGAAAAGGGATTTTGACAAAGGAAAAATCTATTTCTGAGTGAGGCCCTGTGTCACCCGGTGACCCTCCCAGGTTCTAGCTTCCCCCCCTGCATGGGCATACCAAGCCTGGGGATAGTGCTAGCCTGGAATGAGTTCAGATGGCGCTGGGGTCGCTGTTTGGCGGGCGGGTGAGTGCGGGAGTTGGGTCGGCTCTCTGCTTTTCCGGGGGTTTTGCCATTGGGATGTCTTCAGAGTGTGGTTTTGTGGTAGTGATGACCTCACTCACCCTTGCCCATACCAACGTCTATTTTTATTATAGATGCTCGATCTGGGGGTAGTAACCCCAGCATTCCTGATAGCTTTTTTCTCTGGTATATTTAGCAATATTTATACCTAGAAATTCGTGCTACTAAGGAATTTCACCGGGTGACACAGGGCCTCACTCAGAAATAGATTTTTCCTTTGTCAAAATCCCTTTTATATATATATATATATATATATATATATATATATATATATATATATATATATATATATACATGTTCCCCCACTAGATCATAGATTAGTAGTCGCACCTTCTGCTAATCATGGGTTTTTCTGTGGAACTTATCTCCAGATATATTACAGAAAATTCACTACTTCACAGATTTTTTTGTAGAGCATTATTCACTAATTACTGTATTTTCATTTTATTTTTGTTTTATTTTTTACAATAAAAAATTATTTATGAATTTTGAAAAGTTAAGTATTAATGTAAACACAGAAAAATATTGATAAATGTTAAAATAAAAACCCTCAAAATCACGAAACTGCTTACTATGTAAACATACGTAAGTTCAACCGCCCCCCCCCTCTCTCTCTCTCAGTATACATATCCTTTAATGAGAAACACAGCAAAATATCAGTAAAATGTTATTTCACTAACAGAATCCATTTATACTGGCTTATTATATACTGACCTATATCATTATAATATGTAAAAAAAAAATTACTGTCCCGACATTTGTAATTGTTTTACCGATGTAAACATATCACTTCACTCTCTCTCTCTCTCTCTCTCTCTCTCTCTCTCTCTCTCTCCATGACAACAGTTCATTACTGACTAAGTGTATGAGTTGTTTTTTTGTTCTCTCTCTCTCTCTCTCTCTCTCTCTCTCTCTCTCTCTCTCTCTCTCTTAAAGAAATATGAATTACTGATCATAAATACATTTTTTATTATAAAAAAATATTTAATAATGACATTATTTTGTCATTAATTTTTTCATATTTTCCATGCCATAATTACAACTTTTTGCATTTCAGTAACTAGGAAAACATAATAAAATATAGTAAATTAGGTATGAATTTAGCATAATTCTGTGGAATTCCAAGTCTTTTCCTGGTAGATAAGAGGAAGAGGAGTGTAGCCGTCAGTCATTTTGACATATTAACGTGAAGGGTGATGGGGTACCAACTTAATGCAGATTTCGCTTATTGCTGGTGGTTGTGGTCTTTCACCCCTGTGAATACTTTGGACATACTGTATATATTTGTTATGCCCCAAAGGTTTCAGTTATTTCACCTACCTGTAGAAGTTGGCAGTCATGACCGAAATTCAGCTTCTCACTCTCTCGTGCATTTTCCCCCTCTCCCTCTCTCTCTCATGAGCTCTAATACAATCCTATATCTAAATGGGTAAGTTTAAATTAAACCCGAGATACTAAAATAGACTATTTTGCAAGCCCAACATGAGACTGGTTAAATGAAAATGAGCTTATAGCAGGTTACTAAACCCCAACCTCCAATGTCAATAAAACATAAGTGATAACCAAAAGGGAAACCAAATTCCCTTTCCCACACACTGACACTAAATGTTCATTATTAATACAAAAGTCCATTAGTCAACTCAAATTAAGACAGATTTCTAAACAGTCACCCCAACCACTGCCCATGCTTTTGCACACCTGTGCATGATTTATCCATGGTACATCTTTTTAAAAGGTAATTGGGAGCTTGGATTTTCACCGTCTGTCACAACCAGCTCCAGCAACAATAATCCCCCATATTTTCATAAAAGATCTCGCACTTGCCTTATCAGCAACTCCCACTAGAACAATGAACATACATCACTGCAGTGGCACTCCTTAAAATCCGGATCCTTAACCGGACAGGGGTTCTGGAGTATTTCATGCTGATTCTACTTCCACTACACATGGGTTGTATCCAAGGTGCCTATCGACAAAGTTGACAATGCTGAATTTGAACCGGAAGTGCCCATTTGTGCTCGGGCCATGCTGAATCCGAAAACACCCAAGCATCAGCTTCCTGCCCTGCCTGATCTCTGCACTGCATGTCACGTAATCATGTTCATAAAACACACAAATATATATATATATATATACATACAGGCAGTCCCTGCTAATCGGTGGGGGTTCCGTTCCCGACAGCATGACGATAACTGAAAATCGGCAATAACCGGGGATTGGGGCCACCAATAAGTGGGGATCAGTGCCAATAACTGGAGGTTGGTTTTGAAAATTCGGTTATCGTCATTGCTAGACAAGTGACATACAACCAGATCAGTGATAACTGAGGGCGCCGGTAACTGGGGACTGCTTGTATATATACAGGCAGTCCCTGGTTATCAGCGATCCAGTTTTATGGCGCCTGTTTATTGATGAAAATCGGCGATTTTTGGCGCCGCTATGAGCAGATTTCTGCTAATCAGCGCTGATAATCTGGTATTGGCACTGATAGATACCTAACAGAGGCACTGATCTTAGGTTATTGGCACCAATACCCAGTCATCAGCACCAATAAGTGCCAAAAATTGCCGATTTTTGCTTATCATCATGCCATCAGAACAGATCCCCCCACCAGGACTGCCTGTATGTGTGTGTGTGTGTGTGTGTGTGTGTTATTGTGTTGTGTGTATATATGTGTTATATATATATATATATATATATATATATATATATATATATATATATATATATATATATATATATATATATATATATATATATATATATATATATATATATATATACATATACACAGTAAACCTCCTGTATTCCCATTCTCACAATTCTCTGAACTTTTTCATCGGGAAATATTTACTAATTAGTGTATTTTGATGTTATTTTCATGACTAAATACAATTTTTATGATAAAAATGATTTACTAATTTTTGTATGTTATTAAATTATTAATAATAATACAGGCAGTCCCCAGGTTATGACGGGTCCGGCTTACAACGTTTCGAGGTTATGACGCTTTTCAGATATATTGATCAGAAATTATTTCCCGGTTTACGATGCATGTTCCAGGGTTACAACGCGTTGTATGCCTATCCGATGGAAGAAATATGGCTCCAAAACGGCAGAATAATCAAAATTTTGATTTTTTTTTTAACCCTTTCATATCTGTATAGTTATCACATCACTGAGGGTACATGAGCCCGATGCGTCTGGGAGCTCACTCAAACAGTGCTTCCTTATTTCAAAATTCAAAAAATGGAAATTTTATGCCAACAACGTTCATTTTGCTGTCCTTTTTTTCTAAATGTTTATATTTTATGGTGGAATAGTCAGAATAAGAGTCCCAGCCCTCTAAATACGAAAAAAATGTGAGTTATTTAACGAAAAAAAATAAAATTCTTTACATATTTTTATATTTTCGTTCGTAACCCAAAAACTATGAAAGTCAGACGAATGAATTATTTTTTATGAGAAAGCCAATAAAATTCCCTAAATATTGACATATAAAACAATGGAAAACAAATAAGTCCAGTTGGTGAAAAAATTGATAGAAAAGATGGTGAGAAACAGAGCGCTCTGCCCGGCCTATGGTGAGAATTATCGCTAGAAAAAATTTTTTGAAGAGCCTATCTCAGGTTATTTTTCATAGAAATTACTTTGTAAATATACGAAAAAGTAGAACTGGAAAAGTTGAAGAATAAAGGGAAAGTCAAGAAAAATGGCTTTGTTAATGGCAACAGTTTCATTTTGACGTTATAAATTGATCAAACGAAAAAAAGTTACTCTTGTCAACATTATTGTTCATACCCAGCTCAAAAAAACTATAACAGTTAGGCGAATGAATTATTTTTTATGAGAAAGCCAATACAATTCCCTAAATATTGACATATAAAACAATGGAAAACGAATAAGTCAGTTGGTGAAAAATTGATAGAAAAGACCCAGTGAGAAACAGAGCGCTCTGCCCGCCTATGGTGAGAATTATCGCCTTAAAAAAATTTTTTGAAGAACCCTATCTCGGTTATTTTTCATAGAAATTACTTTGTAAATATACGAAAAAGTAGAGGAAAAGTTGAAGAATAAAGAGAAAGTCAAGAAAAATGGCTTTGGTAACGGCAACAGTTTCATTTTGACGTTATAATTGATCGAAACGAAAAAAAAGTTACCCGTTGTCAACATTATTGTTCGTAGCTCAAAACCTATAACAGTTAATTAATGAATTATTTTTTATGAGAAAGCCAAGAAAATTCTCTAAATATCGACATATAAAACAATGAAAACGAATAAGTCCAGTTGGTGAAAAATTGATAGAAAGGTGGGTAAGAAACAGAGTGCGCTGCCAGGCATACTTGAGAATTATCGCTAGACATTTTTTTTTGAAGAGCCCTACCTCGGATTTTTTTATAGAAATTACTTTGTAAATATACAAAAATGTAGAGGAAAGGTTGAGGAATAAAGTGAGAGTCAAGAAAAATGGCTTTGGTAACAGCAACAGTTTCATTTTGACGTTATAAGCTGTTCAAAACGAAAAAAATGTTACCGTTGTCAACATTATCGTTCAAATAGCTCTAAAGCTATAACAGTTAGGTGAATTAATTATTTTTATGATAAAGCCAACAAAATTCTCTAAATATCGATATATATGATAATGAAAAATGAGATTCAGAGCCCTGCCTAAAATCCAGACGTCTCTTATGTGATGCACTAACGAATTTCCGCTAGTTTTACCGTAAAAAACTTTATGAAAGCATGTTGGAAACTGTTCTCGATTGACGTCGCTGTATGTAAACAGCCACACGTGTTCACCCAACCTCGTTTTTACGCATGGTCTCTGACAGAAGTGTGGCCTGCCAGGCCTGCGTGGGTGCGATCAGCTGATGTCATTGTGAGAATTTTACTACGCCATGGATTTGCAAAATGCACAGTAGAGGAACTAAAAATTTATAGAAAATAGAGGGTACCAAACGGAGTGTTGTCAATAATGTAATCATCACATTTTATAAAAAAATGTAAGATACGAGAGAAAACGTGGGTAGGATCAGCTGATTTCATTGTGAGAAATTTACTATGCCAGGAATTGCGCATGCGCAGTATAGGGACTGCTTGCCTGGCATGATCGATGCCTGAGTTACACGGTCCAAGATATGCTTTAGCCAAGTATGGAAACCACCAACTGTCCGAAAATAAAAAATATACCCCTACCACACCCAAGATTTAAAAATGTCAAAATTTTACGTAAAATTACGCCAGTCAGAAAAGAAGGGGGTAGGGGTTATTGCCTAATATTACGTCAATTGGACAGGAATGGGTTAAGAAAAACTCAATAAAAAAGGGATTTTGACAAAGGAAAAATCTATTTCTGAGGGAGGCCCTGTGTCACCCGGTGAAATTCCTTTCTTGCACGAATTTCTAGGTATAAATATTGCTAAAAATACTAGAGAAAAAAGCTATCAGGAATGCTGGGGTTACTACCCTTAGATCGAATAGCGCCATTATACCAAGAAGGCCTGTATGGATAAGGGTGAGTGAAGAAATCACAACCACAGAACTACACTCGAAAGACATCCCAATGGCAAAATCCTCGGAATCGTTTTCAATACACTCAGAGCATTAAAAGTAAGGTTTTCTTTGGATTTTTGACAATTTTCAACGATTTTTTGGTTTATGATAATTTTCGGCTTATGACGTGGCGCAAGAACAGAACCCCCATAGTAAACCGGGGACTGCCTGTAATAATAATAATAATAATAATAATAATAATAATAATAATAATAATAATAATAATGAATAATCATTGTTTTAATCAATTCAAAGTAGAGACAGAAACTGGTTTTCTCCTCCATTCAGGATGGACCCAACCTCATTAAAGTGAAGATAGATGCTCAGAGAATTGATACTATTGAAATATTAAAATTATATTAAAGTACCATTGAAATTATGTTAAAATATAGTAAGTTGTGTATTGGATGATAACATAACATTTCTGGATCTTTTCCCGATCACCCGGTGAAATAGTCCATTCAGCTGTTATTTCTAGGTAATTCTTACTCTCTCAGCTAAAGATACCAGAGAAAGCTAAATTTCATAGCTGTTTTAAAAATGTGAGTAAAGGCCATTAGATGGAGTCGAATGGAAAATTTTGTGAACTACAAAACACTTTTGTTGCCCTAAAGAGATTAAAAATGGCTGAAAAGTCCCAACGAAGAGTCCTCATATCCTTGCAAATACTATAAGGACTGTAATATAAGGCAACACTAGTAACTTCCATTTTAGCACGTTTTTTCGTTCAGAATTTCTTAGTGTTCCTTATTTTTTGTGCTCTATTTTGGATTTTTATGAGTCCAGTCCCTGTCAGCCTTGAAATTCCATTACAGCACGAATTTCTAGGTATAACCTTGCTAGATATACCAGAGAAAAAGAGCTTTCAGGAAAGCTGGGGTTACTACCCCAGTCGACCTCTCTTCTTGGAAGGCGTATTATAAGAAGGTGAGTCCCTTACCACTACCACGGAAACCTACTAAAGATCTCTCCCTATCAAAATCCCCGGAACAGAGCGGTGAGCCGTTACAGCCCCCACACCAAACACCCGCCAGGGCTACGACACCAGCGCCACCTACCCATTCCATTTTCTAGCACGTGAAATCGCTGTTTTATTTTGTGTGCTCGTCTCCATTATTTTGGATTTTTCTGCTTTCTGCATGGCATCGAGCAGCTTTACCATTTCCAAGTTAAGTACCATCTTCTTGTGGGGTTTTGTTCTATTTTTGGCTGTTATAGTCTCGTGTATTTTCATAAATATTGAGATCTTATTATGGCTACACGGCGTCCCCGCCAGCCATGTCGATCATGGCCTTCTGTTCTTTTCAGTTGGAGTCACTCCTCTCTTAGCCTTATAGATATTTTTTTCCCCTTGGTTCCCTTCCTGGTGGTTCCTTACTTTGGCTCCCCCTTTTTGAATTTTTCAATTGGCCTACTGGCCTTTGTGGGAGTGATGCCCCGTCTAGGTACCCCCCCCAGGTTGGGTTCCTGTTATTTTTGGTCTTACTAGGCTAATTAATTTTGATTGAAGATGGTGCTCTCTTTGTAGTTTTATTTTTATTTTTATTGTTTTTGCTTTTTGTTGAGTGGTTTACCTCGGTGCTGGCGGTCAGCCTCAGATCTAACCGCTTCCCCTACATGGTAGGCTACGCTCTCTGTTGAGCACATTTTAGTTTTTTATGAGTGATGGTTATCTTGTGGAGTAGGCTTGTTTGCTTCCTTCCCTTGCCCTGGGTGGGGAGTTCAGGTTGAGGGGTTTTGTTGCTGTTTTCCTCCGGGATCGTTTTTCGGTGGGCAGAGTGAGCCCCTTAGTTCTCTTCCTCCATTTGGGGGAATCGAGTTCTTAGGATGTGTTTCCTCTAGGCTAGTCGCCCCCTTGCCCGCCATTCTCGATCCCGGCTGGTTCTCGGCACAAAATTTCTCTCCCTGTTGCTTCCTCCTCCCTTTGCCCTCCTCGTTTTTCTAGCCTATACTAGGTTAGGTCCATATTAGGCTTCGCCTAGGTAGGAGTCGGGCTTGGGTTTGTGTTGCTTCCAGTCATTTTACCCTCCAAGATTCATTGTCTGGGAGGTATGGTGCAGTTGAGCGGGTGAGCTTCTCCCGTCTCCTGTTCCTTCCTGGTAGCCTACTCCTCCTCCTCCTTCCCCCCTCCTCCTCTCCAGCCTTGCTCTACTCCTGCGGGTGACGCTAGATGGCGTTTTCTCCGAGTTCAGGGACTTCTCCTGTTGGTTGAGGGATTCGCTCCCTCCCATATTGTCCCTAGCATCGCTGTATTGGGGTTGGTGGTTTGTTTACTCGAACGCGTTCGAGTCACTCCTCGCCTCTCCCGTCCGAGGATTTACGTTGATACGGTATATATATATTGCTTCAGCCTATGTTATGAACATACCAAGCATTTTACCCGTCTTGTTTCTCCTCCGGGGGGAAGTAAGGGCGGAAGGTTTTTTCATTTTATAGAGAACGGATCCTCCGGGATCCTCTTGAGTTCTTACCATCACTTGTTACTGTTTTATTTTTAGATAAGTCTGTTTATCTACAGGAGTACTCTCCTTTATTCATTATATATATTATATATACGTGAGTCCGGTCCTATACCAGGGGTCTCCGCCGTTATTTTACTGGCAGCCCTTATGGTTAGTTCCTGGTCTCTCTTTCCTTCATTCCCCGGAGTACTCCGGGGTCTGAAATCCTTTACCTTCCACTCTGTGTAATTTAGAGCTTATTGGCCCAGTTTATGATTAGGGAGTTCTTCTCCGCCGGAGTATTCCGGTTGCAGTTGAATTTTCCCGGCCTTGCCAGCTTTAGTTTGCTTAGGGTGGGAGGTTCATGTACTTTTCTACTTACAGACTGTTCGCTGTGAGGAGCAGGGGTGCACCGCCTCCCTCCAACAACCCACGGTCACGTAGTTTGCCGGACCCACGCTGGTTGTGCGGTCCGCCTGGATGACCTGGTTGTTTGGCACCCTGATGGTTGTGAGGTTTGCTTTGCTCTCTGCACAACTGTCCAGGATGAGTTGGTAAGTGACAGTCTTTACATTACTCCTGCTTTTGCTCCTCATATTGTATATTGTATATTGTTTATGAGGTTCCCGAATGGTTTTCGTTCTTAGCTAATTGTTGGTTTTCTTTACAGGCGGACGAAACTTCCAAGAAGTCTGCCTTGGAATCCCTCCGGGCCTGGGTGGCTGGGTTTGGCAGGAACGTTCCGTCCCAAGCCCTACGTCCTCGACGCTAGGTTGAGGACTTGCTCTACCCGGCGCCACGGGTGGCGGCCGCGCAGTGCCTGAAGATCTTGCCACCCCTATCATCCAGCAAATCCGGGATGAGACCCAGCCACCCCAAGCGGATATCCTCTACGCTGAGGTCTCGGAGGATGTTGCCGCTTATTAATCTTAACCTGGAACCAATGAATGTAGAGCAGGACCAGGTGGTAAGTGGTGAGGTAAGTGAGGTTGTTGGGGCGGGCCCCCTTTATTTGACTCCCCTGCTTCATCTGTTTCTTCTTTTGCAGGTTTTGTGAAGTCTTCCTCCTTGGGTGATAGAGCTCCGTCTGCTATCCCCAAGTTGAAGTTGAAGACTTCATGGAAGGCGAAGGGCTTCAAGTCCTCGACTTCCAAGAAGGCATTGCCCTTCCCCGTCGAGGCTAAGGTTTCAGGACCTGTAGCCTCCGGGAGCAAGTCTGGTTCCTCCAGCAAAGGCGCGAGTAAGAGGGCTGCAAAACCAAGCCCTCCTCGCCAACCTGCTTTCGATGCAGAGGCCTTTGCCAATCAGCTTTATAAGCGTTTTACAGGAGGACCTGGATTCGAGATTTAACAAAATCTCCGAGAAGTTGGCCAGTCATGATAACATACTGGCGGGAATGGCTCACCCACCCCAGCCGAACCACAGTATGTTATCCCCGACACTGCGGACCTCCCGCCGTTCGATGTCGGTAACCCTTGGCGATTTGCACTCGGGCCATCCAACATGATGGCAAGCTGACACTTGATGGTCTTGGCACGAGGCGGTTGGAGGAATTGGAGTTCTTCCCCCGATCTCCTGCCCCCTTACCCAGGCTTCGTGAGGCTTACGGAGGAAGCTTGGATTCGGTCAGACAAGGTTCCTAGGGAGACTGTCATCGTCCCTAGGGACCAAGCTCAGTCGGCTCTCCTGCGCACTCTGGACGGAGTGGCAGGCAGACAACACGAAGTTGACTCCTTTCAAGGGGGGGAACTTTACCATGTTTATGCCCTGGGAGACAACCTTCCCACCCCTGCTTGGACAAAGTCGCTCTGGCTGGCTCGGGCCCGAGCGTGCTTTGATGGTAATCCGTTACCACAGCTAAGGGAGACAGACCCTACTTCCTGGTATTCCCAGGAAGTAATGAGTTCTGGTCAGACGCCCGTCCACTTTCACGGTCGGGAAGCTGGACCCCCTTCTGCGCCTTCCACGCACCGTGCTTTAGTGAGCAGCTCCCCAAGCTGCCGGAAGCTCTTTTGAAAGCGGAGTTTGATGCTCGGGTTAAGTTAGCCCGGTCCTTGAACTCCGTATGCCTTACTGAAGCTACTGCCGTCTCCTGCTCGGACGAGCCCTTCTTTCAGGTTTTGGCTAAATCCTTGCTGGCAGGCTTCCAGTCTGACTTATTTGAATTTATCATGGCCAGACTGGAATGTAGGAAGTTCATCTTTGCCGATGCGACTATCCGCCACGAGCCTAACAAGCTCGTGAAAAGCTCGATCTGGGGACCTAACCTCTTCCCTGAAGAGGAGGTCACGAATGTTATGGCCGAGGCTACACGGGCCAACCAGAGTCTTCGTTCTCGCTGGGGCATTTCAGCCTATAAGCGTAAGACCCCAGAATCGGCCGCCCCCAATCGAGAGGAGGTAAACGCTTCAGGAGGCATAAGAGGCCCCACCATCAGGCGGTAGTCCAAGCCGTCCCCGGTCTCGGCAGTGGCACAGCCTTCTACTTCTAAGGCTCACCCCCAACAGTATGTGCTGGTCCAACCAGCTGCACCCTCTATGTGGCCTCACCGGCATACAACCCCACATATGAGGGCCGTGGTTATTTTCACGGCCTTAATAGGGTTGCAAGGGGAGGAAGAGGCAAAGCCCCTCATAGAGGAAAGCCCAACACCACCCCAAGGGAAGACCTGGACGTGGTAGGGGAATAAACCCGCTCCCTCCCACTGAGAGAGAACACAGGTAGGCGGGGTCGCCTGTTTTGGTTCAGGGACCAATGGACCTTCAGCCCTTGGGCACACAGCATTGTGTCCAAAGGACTAGGATGGAGCTGGATCAAAAACCCTCCTCCTCTAACCAGGTTTTACCAGCCACCCACATCAATCCTAAAGGATTATGTGACAGAATTGCTCAACAAACGAGCAATAAAGAAAGTAAGGCACCTAAAGTTTCAAGGCAGGTTATTCACTGTTCCCAAAAAGACTCCGATCAGCAAAGAGTGATCCTGGATCTGTCGCGTCTAAATCTCTACATAAAATGCGACAAATTTCGCATGCTTACGGTAGCTCAAGTACGGACTCTACTTCCGCGTGGAGCCGTCACCACCTCTATCGATCTTTCAGACGCTTATTATCACGTCCCGGTTGCGCGGAACTTCTCTCAGTTCCTCGGTTTCAGACTCGGGAATCAAGCCTACTCCTTCAGGGTCATGCCCTTCGGTCTGAACATTGCGCCCAGGATATTCACAAAGCTGGCGGACACGGTAGTACAACAACTCCGGTCTCAAGGGATATCCCTAGCAGCATATTTGGACGATTGGATAATTTGGGCACCAACAGTTCCGGAGTGTCAGAAAGCCACGTCCATAGTCATCAATTTCCTGGAGTCGCTTGGGTTTTCAACTGAACAGAGAGAAGTCCCGTCTGACTCCGGAGTCCCGGTTTCAGTGGTTGGGTCTCCAATGGGATCTGTCATCTCACACGCTGTCCCTTCCGCCTCCCAAGAGGAAAGAGATAGCATCTCTCACCAGGAGATTCCTCAAAAATCCATCAGCATCCCGCCGGTCCCAAGAAAGGGTCCTGGGATCTCTTCAGTTTGCCTCAGTGACAAACCTGCTATTAAAAGCGAAATTAAAAGACATAAACAGAGTGTGGCGAGTCGAGCCAATGTCAAGCTCAGAGACAAGGTCTCCTCTATTCCTCAAATCTTAAAGACAAGATTGCGACCTTGGACCTCGGTCAAAGGCCTGTCCAATACAGTTCCGCTTCAATTTCCCCCTCCGGCACTAGTAGTTCACACAGACGCTTCCCTAAGCGGCTGGGGGATATTCACCAAAACAAAAAAGGTACAAGGAACGTGGTCCACAATGTTTCAGCAGTTCCATATAAACACCCTGGAAGCTATGGCGGTCTTTCTAACTCTGAAGAAAATCCGCCCCCCAACCGGATTCATATCAGGTTGGTATTGGACAGCGCAGTGGTAGTTCATTGCATCAACAGGGGTGGCTCCAAATCAGGCCGAGTAAACCAAGTAATGGTTGCTATCTTCTCCCTGGCGAACAAGCACGGCTGGCACCTGTCAGCCACCCACCTAGCGGGGGTACGGAACGTGGTGGCGGATTCCCTGTCCAGGACTACTCCGTTGGAGACGGAGTGGTCCCTGGACGTGGAATCTTTCAAATGGATTTGCCGCCGGGTTCCGGGCCTCCAAGTGGATCTGTTCGCAACGGAGAGCAACTTCAAGCTCCCCTGTTATGTGGCCCCCAACCTGGACCCTCAGGCGTTCGCCATAGACGCAATGACAGTAGATTGGAACAATTGGGAGAAGATTTATCTTTTCCCCCCAATAAATTTACTGCTGAAAGTTTTACACAAACTCAGGACATTCAAAGGTCAATTAGCCCTAGTAGCCCCTATTGGCCGAAGAGCAATTGGTTCCCTCTTCTTCAGGAACTGGGATTACGGAGTCTTTTGATTCCCAAGCCCATTCTGACTCAGACAGTACAAACCAAGACTGTGTCAGCTTCCTCAAGAATTCAGAATGCCCTAGTTTTATGGACTTTATAAAATTCGCAGCCCAAAAGGAGCGAACATTGACCCTGTCAACACTCTGTTTTAGAATCAGATAAAAGAGATTCTACTATTAGACAGTATGACTCAGCAGTCAAAAAATTAGCCTCCTTCCTAAAAGCATCTGAAGCCAAAATCATGACAGCTAATTTAGGAGTTTCCTTCTTTAGATCATTGTTTGAGAAAGGCCTTGCTCCGGCCACTATTACCACAATCAAGTCAGCATTAAAGAAAGTATTTCTTTACGGCTTTAAAATCGACCTTACAGATTCCTACTTTTCATCTATCCCCAGAGCATGCGCTCGTCTGAGACCAGTATCACGCCCACAGTCTGTTACGTGGTTTCTCAATGACGTCCTCAAGTTAGCATCAGAGATGGATAACTTTCATTGCTCTTATCAGGATCTGTTAAGGAAGACTTTATTTTTGATTAGCTTGGCTTCAGGTGCTAGAATCTCAGAGCTGTCGGCTCTCACTAGAGGTGATAATTATGTGAACTTCCTCCCGTCTGGAGAGGTCCTCCTTTCCCCTGACCCTAGATTTTTAGCTAAGAACGAAGACCCACAGGACAGGTGGTCTCCTTGGAAGGTGGTGCCCTTCCTCAAGACCAGTCTTTATGTCCAGTTTATACACTTAAATCTTACCTTTTAAGAACTCCACAGAGTAAGTCGGGTCCTCTTTTTATCAGGGAGAAAGGTGGTACTCTTTCACTAAATGCTATAAGACAACAAATTCTATATTTCATTAAACAGGCCAACCCAGATTCAGTTCCCAAGGTTCATGATATTCGAGCAGTTGCTACTTCCATTAATTACTTTCATAATATGGACTTTTCAGAGTTATCTAAATTTACGGGTTGGAAATCACCTCTAGTGTTTAAACGCCACTATTTAAAAACGCTCAAAGCCCTGAAATTTTCTACCATAGCTGTGGGAAGTGTCATCTCCCCACCTTAATTAATCATATCCTTGTCCTTTCCTTTTCCCCCCCGCCTGCCTGCCTCATTTACTTTTCTGCTTATTCTCCTGGTTGATTATACCTCACTGCCTGGCTCCTCATATTGATGTTTCTTGTACCTGTTGATGGAAAAAGTGTAATCTGACATGCCATGATTGTTTTTTTATGGGGTACTGGACAGTTTTTATTTGGCTCCATTTACCCCAGATGAATGTATATATTAATGCTCATTGATTTTGTCTCTTACGTGTTTGGCCTAAGTTTACGTGTATAGTATTAAGGTTATATTTGCAGTTATTTTGTGCGCTTTTCATGTTTCACCTTGCTTTAAGTAATTTTAAGGTTTTTGGGGCTTTTTCTCCGTCGTGCCGGGGACCTCCCCACATTTCATAGTATTAAGTTTTTTAATGTGCCTTAGATTTAGTATGCCTTAGTCTTAATATTCTTGCTACATAAGAGATTGCTAATAATTAAAATTATTTTGGTAAAACTTTTGCCTTTTCTTCAGATTACCCCCATTTCTTTTTCCTGGTAGTTGCAGCCTTGGCATGATTCTCTATCACGATTTCACCGGCTGACACGGGACTGGACTCAGAAAAGGGATTTTGACAAAGGAAAAATCTATTTCTGAGAAGGTCCCGTGTCACCCGTGACCCTCCCTGAATCACCTAGTACTCTCCCCCTCTTGCACATGCCAAGTCTGGGGTTAGTGCTAGCATGGAATGAGGTAGGTGGCGCTGGTGTCGCCGTCTGGCGGGTGTTTGGTGTGGGGGCTGTAACGGCTCACCGCTCTGTTCGGGGTTTTGATAGGGAGAGATCTTTCGAGTAGGTTTCCGTGGTAGTGGTAAAAACTCACCCTTATTTTATACCGACGTTTCTAGAAGAGATTAAACTGGGGTAGTAACCCCAGCTTTCCTGAAAGCTCTTTTTCTCTGGTATATCTAGCAAGGTTATACCTGGAAATTCAAAGTGCTGTAATGGAATTTCACCGGTGACACGACCTTCCTCAGAAATAGATTTTTCCTTTGTCAAATCCCTTTTTAGAGGTACATACTAATGTTTAAGATGACTTTGAAATTATATTAATACAGGTTGACCATCACTAATCCGGCATCAATGGGACCTAGAGGGTGCCGGATTAGCCACTTTGCCGGATTAGCCATTTATTATGCTAGAATACACGAAACACAGTAGCTAAGCACCTCATC
This sequence comes from Macrobrachium rosenbergii, assembly GCF_040412425.1. NCBI lineage: Eukaryota > Metazoa > Arthropoda > Malacostraca > Decapoda > Palaemonidae > Macrobrachium > Macrobrachium rosenbergii. Next base: position 1,697,291 of record NC_089746.1, read on the forward strand.
CTAGAATTAAAATATCCCATAAAAGGGTACAAGTTGGTCAATAAAGAAAACACAATTATCATATACAGGTAGTGCTCGAGTTACGATAATTCAACTTAGGATATTTCGAGTTTACGATGGGGTTAGCAATTAATACCGATACGAAAATATTTAGGAAATATTTTTAGATTTCGCGCAGGTGCAGGCAGCAAGAGACCAAATTACAATAGACCAACTTCTTTTCCTCCATCTCTTTATTCCATCTGCTAGTTAAAAAAGTAAAAGAGAATGATAAAAGTATTGTTAGTAACGTTATACTCTTGTAAATGCGTACAGCCATAAACAACCGAACGGGAAACTGTTGTTTTGCTAATATTCGTATCGGATAACTGTTGTGCTTGTATTTCAACCATAGTACAGTAATACACAATTACTGTAGTTATGTTACAAATGACTTTAAGTACTGTACAATAGGACTGATATATTTTTTACACTATACCCTTATTCGCTTTGGAGAAAAGATCGGCAGGGAAATATACTGCTAGTGTAACTTTATGCTGCAAGTTGTAGCTGAAGCTGAGAAAACAATATTCAAGCTGCTAATGACTACAAATTATCGTGCATCGGCAACATGGATGAAACTCGACCGTAAATAAAACTGGAGAGAATGTATTTTAATCAAAACTACTGGGCATGAAAGAATACATATTACTACTGTTTTCACGCCGATAAAATATAAATACGTAAAGCTCGTATTATGATGAAATCGAGAGAAAATAGTGAACGGAATCTTGATTTTTTTTTACTCAAAGAAAAAAAAAATGCCCCCAAAACAGCCAACCGCAATTCCCGCAAACGTCATATATTAACGAAAAAATAGCTAAATAATTTCACAACGAGACCTATTTAAGTTATATTTCGACTTAAAAACACTTCGTATGACGAAAAATATCCTTGTCCCAAATAAATAAAGTATCCATATTCATTTACGCTAACTAGAAGCAAGAAAAGGGCTTTGAATTTGGTTAAATGCGGCGAAATACAGAACATAAACACCGCGATATCAATTCCCAAAACAAAACATTGATTGCAATTTATAATACAAAAGCAATATGAGAATATACGCAATTGGAAACAATGTAGTAAAGCATAACTTTTTTAAAAGATCCATGAAAAAGATGCACATTCGTTATGTTGATGTTTGTATAATACTGGTAATATGTGAATAGAGTACAGTATAATGTAGGCTAGGCTACCAGTTTGTTGATGCAGCACACTGCGCCACCAAATCGAAGTGGCTGGTGAGCGAGTTAGCGCAGCGACCCGGGAAATTTGAAAATTAGTGCGGAAACATTAGAAATTACTTTAGCCGAAATTTGTGCCAGATTACTGATTGTTCTGGACTACTGATTGCCGGATTAGTGATGGTCAACCTGAATATAATTTGAAATATTAATACAGTAATAGGATAATAATTTAAGGTATATTTGATGTAGGATGATACTTTAAGTATACATTTGGTATTTGAACTTTCAAGACCATATTTACATATTATTTGCGGAAAATTTGCCTATTGGCAGTATTTTTCATAGAGAAATACAGTATTCACAAATTACTGTATTTTCATATAATTTTTGTGGCTAAATGCACTTTTTGTGATAAAACTATTGAAATATTCAGGTATAAGCACTTTTGAGGGTTTTTTGGTGTTTTGAACTGTAAAGTCTCTGCTGAACATGTTATTTGTAAAGTCTCTGCTGAGCAAGTTTTCTATGGTGATATCCCAACAATTCGCCACGCCTGGCATGCTGGGTCACGTAAATCCAATCATTTAAACTATGTATATAATTGTTTACCAGTCTTCAATTTGTGTACCATGTATTCTTCTTTCGCAGGCATCAAGATTGCATTCAACTTCAATTCTGTCTATTTGCTTATTGTAAAGTGTACTCGTTCGCTGTATTTATTGTTAATTATTATCGACCTCAGGTCACCCTTGCTCCCATTGTATTTCGCGGCGAGACGTCAGCCTGCCACTATATAAACTGCCTGGATCATGAATAAAGTAGCAGTACTCTTTTACCTGCTCGTTTTTTTTTTGCACCTCCTAAAGAACTATCAAAGTAGGCAGTTGTAAGTGTTTTTATAGGGGTTTTAAGTATCCGCAGATTTTAGTTATTTGCAAGGGGTTGTGGTACATGTCCCCCACCCCCGAGAATACTGGGGATCGACTGTACAGTAATTAGTGAATATTCCTCAATGAAAAACTATGCAAACATGCTAAAAATGCTTATAACTGCATATTTTAATAGTTCAAACAACAAACACCCTTCTAAAGCACTTATAACTGCCTACTTTAATAGTTCAAACAGAAAATATACCTTAAACTATCATCCTACACCAAATATACCTTAAACTATCATAACACTAATATCATTTCAAAGTCATCTTACAACATTACCCTTAGAAATATATGACTTACAGCTATGTGTGAAAACCAATTACGTTCCCCCTATATTCAGGCATAGCCATTTTCTCTCATACAGTATTCAAGCTGTCTCGTTTTTTTTACAGTAGATAGGGGAAACATTGGGAATTCACAAGTAGAGTTAAGTACTGTACCTAAATATTTAAATAGTATGCAATGAAAAAAAAAATATCAACTTATAAATGCAATCAACAATGATATTCTCTTGTGTACTGTTGTGTGTGTTAATCCTACTCAGAATCAACTAAACTTGTAATAAAAATGATACAGTAAATCAAGCAAAGCAAAAAAAAGTAACTGTAATGTACATAGTTATTAGCCCACTCATTCCATGGCGTCGTGAACTTCTTGGAGTTTTAGTTTTGTATTTTTATGTTTATTATACAGTAACTCACATTTCATTAAAGGATATGTACAGTACTGAGAGAGAGAGAGAGAGAGAGAGAGAGAGAGAGAGAGAGAGAGAGAGAGAGAGAGAGAGAGAGAGAGAGAGAGAGAGAGAGAGGGGGTGGATTTTTAAAATCTAGTCTACCATGAAGATTATTTACCCATCATTGCTATGTACCTAGTGCAAAAACTATGGACTTCATCCATCTGACATACCAATCTGTATGGAAAATGTGGTTAGATTACCTCCACACTGAGAGCCCAGTTAAAATCTGTTAACCTGTTAAGCATCACTAATGGTATATCTCAGTCACCTGCATCCCATATCACACCGCCTTCAACGGAGAAAGACGTCCTCCCTCTTTCAAGGCTGGTGTCACACTGATCAAGCTCAGAAATACACTTTACTCTTATACAAATTGTAGGAACATCACTTGGTAACACTATAAGCTAAATTATGGGTAAATGGCAACTTTTTTTTGTAACAGAAAGACAGTCTGACAGAAGACATCTACCTCTCACCTCCCGCTACGCTTCAGGTGCTCACTGATAAACAACTGCTTTCTTTTTGTTTTGATCCCATTTATCACCCATAATGAGTATTCCAAAGCAAAAGAAAAATCTTTTGCCTGAAGAGATATTATCACTACTTGATGCAGACCCTAATGATGACTATAAGACTCACAGTAGCAGCTCAGAAGCCTCTAACACAGACTGAATAAGATTTATCTGATTCTGAAGAAAGACAATTTAGATTCAAGCACTGCACTGCCAAGTGACTGGACAGTAACCGATAAGGAGAGGAGTCCCTTCACTTTTTGTTCACCCAAAGCTGTGAAAATTATTGTTCGGGATAAGGAAAACTCCAAGGAGTTTTTTTCAGATTTTTTTTCATGACTGTCAGGATCAGTCGTTATTTCTTTGAAACAGCCTTCCAGGTAGTTTCCTTGTTTCTCCTGTTCTCCGGTGTTTTTGTCGAGTTCACAAAGGTTACATTGGTCACGGGCTGAGTGTTAACACCAGTCAAGTTTTGGATCTCGTCTAGAACGCATCTTTGAGGATACACAGCCAAAAAGGAAGTCTTTTTCGAGTAGCAGACAAACAGTATCCTTGGTTTCATACAACTCAGAAGGCAGTGGCAATATGGTGCGATAGGACAGCAAGAAGTCATTTACATAAATAATCGGCATGATGAACCTGTTAATTTCAGCGAGAGGATAGAGACCTCTACTTTGGATGTGTGGTGAACTTCTTTAGGCAACAAGAGGATTTTGAGACAGTTATATACATTGTCCTCAACCTATCAACATTGAACAAGCACATTGTTTGCCAAAAGTTTTGGATAATTACCATTGCTTAAGTACATTGAATCATTCCAAAAGGGACTTAGACAGTTTCTATAGATCTGAAAGATGCATACTGGCATATCCCTATAGCCATTCCCTTTCACCCCTTCCTAAGGTTCCGGATAAGAAAAGATATGTACAGATTCAAAGTCATGCCCTTTGGGCTAAACATTGCCAAAAGAATATTTTACAAAATTAGCAACGGTATTTGTTCGAGAACTCAAACAAAAAGATCTGGGGGCCCACAAGAAAAGAGTGCTTGAAAAACCTAAGAGCAATGGTCAACAGACTACAGTACAGTCAAAAGGTTTTATAATAAATTTGAAAAATCCTGCCTCACACCCAGCAGACACTTTCAGTGGCTGGGACTGTGTTGGGATACTCTTCACGGCCTGTTGTCTCTCCCCATCATATTCAAAACAGAATAAGGCAAGTCCTCAAAAGGTTCCTTGCACAGCCCACTTTCCAGATGACAATCAGAATGTAAGATGGGCCTGCTGCAGTTCTCATTAGTAATAGATCCAATACTTAGATTACAACTAAAAACGTGAACAAATCCTGGCTATCGCATGCAAGAAAAAAGATGCGAGACCGAACTCATTAAAAGAGTTGGGGAGATACTTCAGCCTTGGATCCGGAAGGAATCTCTGGCAAAACAGGTCACCCTGACTCCTCTGTCTGTATGAGTGACAATACACACAGATGCCTCGTTGACAGGTTGGAAGGACATTGGGAGGATCGTCAGGTGGCAGGGTGATCAACTACTAAGGAATTTTTATATCAAATTTCCTGGAGCAGATGGCTGTCTTTTTCTCTCTCAAAAACTAAAACCTCTGGAAGAGAGAGAACATAACTACAGTATCCTACATCAAGAGGTCAGGATCATGTTCACCTCCTCTCAATATGGTAATGCTAGCCATCCATAGTGCAAGCAAGGAAGTGGCACACGTCTGCAGTTCACCTCACAGGGAGTCTCATTGTAATAGCAGACTCTCTATCAAGGAAAACAGCAGCCTCAACAGAGTGGATGTTGGACAACCACTCATTTCAAACAATTGCCAGCATGCTTCCACAACCGGAAGTGAACCTGTTCGCCACGTACTAGAATCACAAACTCCTAATATGTCTCCAAACCTGGACAGTCAAGCAACAGCAAGAAATGCTTTCCTAAAGACTGGAACAAGGGGAGGACAACATCTTTCTCCTTCATTGTCCCAGATTTCGAAGGTTTTGAGCAATTTTCTAACCTTTAAAGGAACAGTTTACTTGATATCCCCAAACTGGCCAAACAGGAATTTGTTCCTATTACTTCAACAACAGATGAAAAGATCACTTCCACTATCATCCGCTGTTCTATCCCAAATAGTAGGAGGGAAAGTCATTTACGCATCCTCCTTTCTGAGCTGAGACCTTCACGTATAGATTTTTTAAAATGTCTATCGTGATAATTACTCACCCAACATTGCTAGGTACCTACCTAGTGCAAAAATTACGGACATCATCTATCCAGCAATACCAGCCCGTATGGAGGATATGGTTAGATTATATCCATACTGAGAGCTCAGTTGAGATTTCTATAGAAACACTTTATTTTTCTTATATACCCTTTTGAGACAAATGCTTTGCAGTTACAATAGCCATGGCATACAAGGGTGCATTAATTGAACCCTTGCCTTATGGATTCGGGATTAACTCCAGTACAGAAGTTGTCACTTCCCTTCTGCAGTCATTTGCTCTACAAAGGCCCATTCCCGAAAGGCTTCCAATTACTTGGTCCCTGAGCAAGGTGCTTAGACTTCTATCAACAACTCAATTCAGCGGACCCAATACAACCACAACAAACATGCTAGAAAAGGTGATTTACTTGATTGCATTAGCATCAGAAGCTTGTATTAGTGAATTGGGCTCTCTTAGATGGGGGCATCACACAAATAGCTGACCATCAATTATTATTGCCCCCTGGCCCATCATTCCTGGCCAAGAATAAGGATCCTTTAAAAAGGAACTCCATTCTTATAAGAAAACTCAATTTAGCAGACAAGACATTGTGCCCAGTTCAAGCACTTAAGGTTTACCTAGAAGTCACGGCAAACATCCCAGAAAGTCCTACTTTCCTACACCCTAGCACAAACTAACCACTCTCCCTACAAGGGCTGAGAATGACTGTAGTGTTTCTCATTAAAAAGGCAAATCCACACTCCTTTCCTAGGTCACATGATATTAGGAAAGTAAGTACAGTGCGTCATTGGCCTTCTAAAGAAATGTCTCTTTTGAAGAAGTCTCCGAATATACAGGGTGGTCATCAGTTAAATTAATGCCACGTGCTCGAACAAATTCGACTACACTGTGTTCAGTAGGTGGCATGATTAGTCTTAACCCCTAGGTGCTAAGGCAGGAAACCACGGGCCTTATTGACGGTGAGTGTGCTAACTATCGCTGGGAGAAGGGCGACAGTACTGCAAACAAACCCAGCATGCTTAGGTAAGCCACTGTAGAACTACATCCTAAAATGTAAGTTCGTGTATAGTTCCTTGTTCCTTGGCACCAAAACCTGAAGAGTATTTGGAGTAAAGAATGGGACTTGAAATCTGTGGCTTGACCTTGGACCAGAAATATTATTTCCTTTGGGGTGCTGGGATTAAAAAGTTAGAGCTTAAGCCTTCTTCATCACCTGTCAATTTCTTTGTAAAGCTCCTTGAGGACAAAACAAGCGACTAAGCTATAAAAAAAACAGGTTTTGACACAGGAAAAACCTATTTTTGGTAGTCGCTGTTGAGTCCTCAAAACTCTCCTACTTCCCTGACAGAAAGGCATGGGATTTGGGCAAAGGATCACCCTGCATTGACCAACAGAGAGTAATGGCTCCTATGTCTTTTAACGGCCCAGTTGTAAAGAAGAGGGAGGATGCGCATGTGCTATAGTCACTTCTCTTTCTTGCAGATTCTTTTGACGTTGGAAAGACTGGGTTCAGCTTCGCTGAAGATAAGGGAAAGTGCCCTTTTATCTTTGAGTCCATTATATACTCCATCATGTGTTATAATGTTAATCATTACGACACAATACCTGGCCAAAAGGACCAACTAGAAGAAATTCTTTGATATTAGTTTGGTCACCATGGAGCTCTGGTAGACCATGGCAGGTAACTCCTTGAGGACTCAACAGCGACTACCAAAAATAGATTTTTCCTATGTCAAAACCTGTTTTTTATACAGCAACTTTCTTATCAGTTGTTACTATATTGTATTACCATATTGTACAGTACACGATATACAAAATTTGTATGTGTGAACTCTTGACCTAGGCTAGGTGTTACACCCACAGTATCCATTTCTATAAGTCAAATAGGCTATTACAGCTGTATTTAAGGTAAAGGTGATGGTAATGAAACAGATATTTTACTCACTGAATCCATTCATACTGAGCCATTATCATGTTATATCATCATTGTAATATGCACAAAAAACAGGTAAATGTTGAAAAGTTGCCAATATCCCACACTGGATAACAGAATAGTTTTTCTGGTGTATTTCCATGTGTTTTCAACGAATCTGATGGAGATTTTCGTCGGAAATCCATAGTTTTGGAGTTGAGGGGTTTCGAACCACAGCTCCAAAAAAATATGGATTTCTGACAAAAAGCTCCATCAAATTCATTGAAACACATGAAAATACACCAGAAAAACTATTCTGTTATCCAGTGTGGGTGTAAATCTCTTAACTCATGAAATCATGAACCATGGCTGTGTGTAGCAACACTCGAACAATGTTTACATTCTGCGTAACAACGTAACTCGTCATGGCTTTGTAACATAGTAGTGTTTACAGGTTACAATTTTGCCGTATTAGCAGTGGAGATGGGGGGGTATGTCTTACCTTATAAGCAGTAAATTTGATGAAGAGCTCTTTAAAAACAGGTAAAATTTTATAAGTTGCCGATATAAATAATGCCATATACCATAGGGGTGTTTACTGGTTACAATTTTGCCGTATTAGCCAAGGAGGTGGGGGGTAGTATTGCCTTATCTTATAAGTTGTAATTTGTAATGAGCTCTTTTTAAAAATGGGTAAAATTTTATAAGCTGCCAATATAAAATAAAGCCATGTAACGTAGGGGTGTTTACTGGTTACAATTTTGCCATATTAGCCATGGAGGTGGGTGTTATTATCTTACCTTATAAGTAGTAATTTGAAGAAGAGCTCTTTTTAAAAATGGGTATAATTTTATAAGTTGCCGATATAAAATAATGCCACGCAACATAGGGGTGTTTACTGGTTACTGTTTTGCTGTATTAGCTACGGAGGGTGGGGGGCAGTATTGTCTTACCTTATAAGTAGTAATTTGATGAAGAGCTCTTTTAAAAAATGTAGGTTACAATTGCAAAACTCCATGAGCCCGCAAATACTCAATGGAGATTTCAAATGAATAGCCATTGATCGTAATGAAAACCAGTACAAGTTGCCTCTACAACAGCCATACTTAAGACTAACATTGATCTAAAAATTCAAATGAAAGCGTGACACAAGCCTAATGATGTGTTTTAGATAATGCAGTATAATTGGCTAAGAAAGTCATGTAAAATAACATACTGCCAATAGTATCTAGTCATTGAAAATCATTCAAATTCATTGGGGGAATTCGATAGCCTGAGAGAGGCTTCAAAAAACACGCCTACTGGAAACAATCACATTCACTGGATAATTTGAATGCATGGGCAGAACTTCAGCCAAACAGTCTGCAACGAACACATATAAACACAAACACAGGAGTGATTTCAGGCGGGGGTAAGATGAAGTTGAGACTTAGAAAAGTTTCAGATTTTTACGGAAGAGTGAAAATTCTTTTTTTATTTTCAAGTAGATTAATTATGTAAGTAAATTTTGGTTTGTGACTAGTGGTATTGTGGTTCAAAATGTTAGTTTTGAGGAGCTCTACACAATTATGTAGGTTATATAGCTCTATCATACATCAGTCACTTATAAACCATTACCAAAAAACGATCATTCTCATATGCATTTATGTAGGTTAGGCCAATGCTTACATTCTCAGAATCAGCTGATTGATACATACAATACTAAAAAATAATTACGAGAGTCATTCTTTTTAGCTGCTAAAAGAAACATGTATTACTGGCATTATTATTTCCATTTTTGTACATAAATGTAAAACGGGCACACAAAGGTAAACTACCATACTTTATGTTGAAGTAAAATCCCTCAAAATCGCAAAATCAGTTACCCTGTTCATTTTTTTACGTCATACTCAATGTTGTTTATGTCAGTTCTTTGGTAAGCGGTTGCTAATTATAAGAGATGGTTATGAATTGTTACAAAAGCCATAAGTTTGGTAATCTTGTTTGAAAGCCTAGCCTAATACAATCTACAAGAAATGACATTCACTCCACATGCATAGCCTAGTACAGTTTGATCTATTGAAAATGTAATTCACTGCATGAACATAGCCTAATATAGTATGATCTACTAAAAATGTAATTAGTTCAATAAGTTAAGACTATTTTTATCTTTTACTTTCATTTATTTAACAAGATGGGAATACTGAGGAAAAAAGGTTACCCTAATGTTATCTGAACTATCGAAAATGCAACTCACATTATACACGACATGTATACAATGAAATCATGTTTTGGGGATGAAATTTTAGGGTTGCATGATATGAGATCTCTCTCTCTCTCTCTCTCTCTCTCTCTCTCTCTCTCTCTCTCTCTCTCTCTCTCTCTCTCTCTCTCTCTACCGTAGCTCTTCTTTCTTGTTTTTGCTTTATTACAGTACAGTAATATATGTCATTTGTGTTACTCATTTTGTCCTATCAATGTAACTGTGTCTGAGTAAAACACCCTGAGTTTACATCTTTAGTACACTGTATATGGCATTTTTCAGTGACAACTGCACAAAGCAAATTCACTTTAAGAACACTACTAAGAAGCAGTTGATAATTTTTTTGTTTTACACATACTGGCATTAATGATTTTTTATTTCACCTCATAATATCAAGGAAGTTTTACTTGTATGCCATTTCATCTATGTTGGCATCACTGTCTCTACATAATGTGTCCATTCTTGTGGGTTTCTTAGCACATTATCGCGCATTGTCTTTTTTCTTTTTTGCTTTGCTTGCTTTACTGTTCAGTATTTCATTACAAGTTTAGCTAACTCTAAGTATGATTAGTTACGTATACCTTAGTTCAACCAGACCACTGAGCTGATTAACAGCTCTCTTAGGGCTGGCCCGAAGGATTAGGCTTATTTTACAAGGCTAAGAACCAATTGGTTACCTAGCAATGGGACCTACAGCTTATTATGGAATCCGAACCACATTATACCGAGAAATTAATTTCTATCACCAGAAATAAATTTCTCTAATTCTTCACTGGCTGGCTGGAGAACTCTACCGACTTGTCCAATGAGGAACTAAGTATGATTAGTACACATATAAAAAGAGAATACTTTATCACTGTTGATATTTCTTCTAGGAGTACAGTACACGTAGTGTAAAAATATTTAAAATGTGAATTTGTAGATGTTGGCAACATACGCTATTTATAACCGAAGCCTAGTTGCCACAAAGTTCACCAATGCTGGCGAGTGTGTGTACATACTTCCCTACACACACGATTGCACTTGCATTTTGAATTGTAAAAATAAAAAGTGAGAAAATACAATAAAAATATAAATGAGAATAGGTAAAATATAAATAAAAAAAGTGAAGGAGCACATATTTTTTACTACGTAGGCTTCAATGTAAGCAATGCCTCAAATGTTGTTTTCTCTCTCTCTGTGTGTGTGTATATATATATATATATATATATATATATATATATATATATATATATATATATATATATATATATATATATATATATATATATATATATCCTCTTTTTGTTATAGTACAATACTGTACATTCCCTTTAATCAAATGTGGAAAAAATCATAAACACAAAACAAAACAAGCTCCTAGCAAGTCAGACATCTACTTAGCCTCTTCATCCATCCAACACTGCATCCCCACCTGCTCCCACCCAGGGAAACTGCTCCTCAGCTCCAACCACATTCCAAAACAACCCCTTCTCTTGAGTGATTACAGCCTTACTGCCCGTCCTCTCCCATGGTACCCTTCCATCTGACCCACCTTGGAAACTTCTCCAGGCCTCATCCACCCCTCAAAACCCTTTTTCAGTCTGTTTATGAGTGCAAGCAGCGTTGACAACATTTTCCTGAGGCTGTGCAGCATTGCCAGCCATCGGAGAGCAGTTTTTTCAAATTTTTAAAAATTTATATAGTATATCAGGAATCTTTGGGCCTTTAGTCCCTGGTCTGGGTGAGTCAGATAATATGGAGTTCTGGATAATGAAAATCCAGATAATCGATGGACTACTATATGATATTTATGTTAACTAAAAGAAAAATTAAATTTACCTTCCAATAGGGAAAAATGTCATTCTTACCTCATACAATCCAACACCACCAGTTACATACAGTTTTCCAGAATAAGCTACAACTTTTGGAGAAAAACACGAGTATGGCATTGGGGCCATGAGAGCCCAGCTGTTGGTTTGAGGGTCATATTTTTGAACTTCATTACACATCTCTTGATTCTGGTTTCCCCCTCCCAGAACAAAAAGGTATCCTCCTGAAAAAACAAAGAAAAATTTGAATTCATACACTTGTGAAACTAAGTGGTACGAACTGTAGCACAATGGTTTGTAATCTATTAATCCTATTATTTTTAATGGTAAGTATGTTCATATGTAATATACAGTATAACCTTTTCTTATGAAATCCTACTCCAACAATGAAAAAAATGAAACCAACGCTTTTTCAATTATGTTAAATTATGAACCTGGTCCTTGCTGAAATGAATGAGAAGTTAAAACATTTTTAAAGTATTAGTCTCAATGATAGGAATAGCAACTGAACCAAAAGTTTACCTGGAAATTAAACTCATCAGACAGTACAGTGAATCTAACATAACAATGTGCAATATCAACCAGTCCCATTTTACTGGAGCCAAGCATCTAGGAGAGTACCAACACATGACCCCTCTTTTTAATGTCATTTTGAAGTACCGGTACATGACAAAAATGTCACTCAATCTCAAGCCCTCTTTTAGCACTTTTAACCTCAGGATGAAAATAATGTAGAGACTATAAGCACATAAAACCCAAAGTTTATAAAACTGTAGTATTTTAGAAATAAACTTATATATTTTTATAAAAACCCATAATTCAGCAATAGCCTTCTGTGTGACACATAAAAGCTTTTGGACACCCTACAGAAAGAAAATCACTTCATTCCAACTAGAAATGCATGTGTCCTGCATCATAAACCCTCTAGTGGCATTGCAAGTACCACTGTGTTTAGACTATCTGAGGAAAAAAGGAATAGGGAGGGACAATTCCTGTAAAGTTGCTGACTTGTATAGAAAAAAATTCAATCTCGTTTTTAAAAAATTAATTTGTTTCAACACAAAACTTATTACTTTACAAATGACTGAATAGCAATTACATGGGAAGGGTTCCATAGCTAGGGTCTGGGGCACCAATGAGCTTCTGGGGTAAAAATCTATTGCACCTAAAAACACTGATAATTAACAGGAATCAAGAACTAGACTGGAATCTTGTAAGAGATGTAGATGAGGTTGGCAAGCCTACTACACACCTCCCTCACCTATCCATCTTCAGGGACTGAAAACACTTGACCCACTGTTACTAAGGGGTCAATTGAAAGGACGATAAGAAAATTATGGATCAAATTACAATAGATAACCTTCACAAAGTTGATGGAAACTTTCTCAGTAGCAGCAGCAACACCTTAAAAAACATATTTTGACGTAGGAAAAACCTATTTTTGGTAGTCGCTCTTGAGTCCTCAAGGAGTTACCCTTCCATGGTCTACCAGAGCTCCATGGTGACCAAACTAATAACAAAGGATTTTCTTTTAGCTGGTCTCGTGGCCGGGTATTGCCTCTAGTGATAAACACGGTAACACATGATGGAGTATGTAATAGACTCAGAGATAAGGGGGCACCTTCCCAAATCTTTACAGCGAGGCTGTATACCCAGGTCCTTCCATCGCCAAAACCTGCTTAGAAGAAATTATTAATGCACATGTGCAGTCTGCCATATTGTCAACAACAGACCCACACGGAGACCAAGAAGCATTACTTTCTGTTGGTCAATGCGGGATGATCCTTTGCCCAAATCCCGTGCCTTTTCATCCGGGAAGTGGGAGGGTTTTGAGGACTCGACAGCAACTACCAAAAATAGGCTTTTCCTATGTCAAAACCTGTTTTTTGATAGCATAGTCGCTTGTTTCATTCTTAGGATTTGCAAAGAAATTAACAGATAACAAAAAGGCTTAAGCTATCCATTTTTAATCCCAACACCCCAAGAAAAATATTTCTGGTCCAAGGTCAAGCCACAAATTTCAAGTCCCATTCTTTATTCCAAAGACTCTTCAGGTTTTGGTACCAAGGAACAAGAAACTATGCACGAACTTATGTTTTAGTATGTAGTTCTATGGTGGCTTACCTATGCAAGCTGGGTTTGGTTGCAGTACTGTCACCCTTCTCCCAGTGATAGTTAGCATACTCACTGCCAATAAGACCCCTGGTTTTCTGCCGTAGTGCCTAGGGGTTAGGGCTAACCATGCCACCTACTGATACACAGTGTAGTTGAGAGCTTAAACCTTTTCGTCATCGGTCAATTTCTTTGTGAAGCTCCTTGATGACAAAACAAGCAACTACACTACAAAAAACAGGTTTTGACATAGGAAAAACCTATCTTTGGTAGTTGCTGTTGAGTCCTCAAAACCTTCCTACTTCCCAAACGAAAAGGCATGGGATTTGGGCGAGGGATCATCCTGACCAACAGAAAGTAATGGCTTCTCGGTCTCAGTGCCGCTCTGTTTGCCAACAATACGGCGGACTGAACATGCACAATAATCACTTTCTCTTATAGCAGGTTTTGAGGATGGAAGCAGCCTGGGTACAGCTTCGCTGAAGATAAGGGAAAGTGCCCTCGTATCTTCGATTCCATTACATACTCCATCACATGTTATAATGTTTACCATTACGACACAATACCTGGCCACAAGACCACCTAGAAGAGAATTCTTTGATATTAGTTTGGTCACCATGGAGCTCTGGTAGAAGCATGGAAGGTAACTCCTTGAGGACTCAACAGTGACTACCAAAAATAGGTTTTTCCTGCATCAAAACCTGTTTTTGCAAGAGAACATTACAAGAACAGTGTTATTTTGTCTGTTTAATTACTTCACTTCTCAGACAATCTGAGAACAAATACCTAAAATTTCCTTATCAGAGAAAGCCAGTAATTCCTCTGAATCAATCACTCCTTGGATCAGACTGAAGTGTGTAACTTCAGAGAGGTAATGGTGTCATCTTGAGATGATTTAAAACTGAATAGCATTATAGCTTGCAGGCCATCTTTGCCCTTAATCAAGAGAGATTTTCCACATTTGTTTGTATTTTCTTTCTGTATTTTACCAGTAGGGTATATTTTCCATGTACTGTATAGCAGGCCTTTTAAACTGTTACCTGTACTGCATTTAGATTTGTAACATGCCACATATCATACTGGACGAGGTTGTCCTCTTGCTAATAGAAGCTGCTGGTATTCTTCACTAAACTAACTAAGAAGAAACTTTTACTCATATTCTTTCTATTAGCCACTACTTCTCTCACTTTCTTAGCAGATAAGGTCTAAAAAAAAGATAACAAAAGCACTCAGACCATTTTTCCCAGTTACTCTTGACTGCGTTTCCATTGGTTCATATTCTTATTCTTTAAAAGTATTGCATAGTCTACCAAATTTGTAAGTCTAAATTGTAGAGGTTTCAACTCCCTACTCCTCTTGCTGTTACAGCATTTCCTCTGAGGAAAAGGCATTTATCAAATTTATATTATAACCAGGAGTCATTATCTGTGCCACTTGGTTATCAATGGGTCCAGGTGTAGAGGGGGTGATTTAGGCCTTTTCCATAAAAATAGGGCAGTAAAAACTAAATAAGAAAAGCATGCCTCTAATTCCCAGATTATTTGTAGCACAAAATCTAAAAAATTTTCATCTAAATTTCATTTACAGTCTTTCCACGGCACCCTCCATATTACCTACCAACTTATTCATTCAAATTACCCCTAAAATTTCTCTTATCTCTTTTTGGTATTTTAGTAAAAACATTCTGTAGTCCTATACAGTATAAAATTCACCTTTTACTTCTTTGGAGAGTTCATTTGCTGATACACAGCACACTGGAATATTTGTACTGAATTGTTTGGATTTAAATCTTGAAAGCGGTAATATCAAGTTTTCAAAGAACATGTATTTTTCCTATGTATACAAACCAAAGCCTTTTATGCAGAAGTGTTCCTCAATGTGAGCTGAAACTGCTTGTAACTGGTAACAAGGCAGTGAAATGAGTCAGTTGGGTGGGGGACTCCACTAACCAGCTGCAAGCAAGCAATTTTTCCTTAAGTATCTGCAGCTATATGGAGTGGTTGACATGGCATTATCATAAAAGGCTCTTGTCTTGATAATGAATTATATTTAAAATTTCTTGGGGAACTCAGGATGACTTAATTTAATTGTATTTTGTAATCTAAGCAAATAATGTCATTGTTCAGGTGTTGATGATTTCAGGGTAATAATTGTTACTATAAATACCTAGTAGCTGCCAACAGGCTATGATGTTGATGGTCCAGTGGTAACAAGGCAGGTGTGGCTTTTGGGCCAGGGCAGTTGGGATAGAGCTTTTGTCAGAACAACTTCTCTTGTGAACAATTCTGAAATAAAATCCTGCAGCAAGGAACTTTATGGAGTTTTAAATGTTTACTACCTCCTACTCATCACAACTGTGCAAGCAAAGCCCAATGGATTTCATAGGGAAGAAAGGAAGACACTTTGTCGAGACCATGTGATGTGGGATCTGTAAAATCATCATTTATATGTACATACTGGAGTGTGGTGCCAAGATGGTACTCTTGTTGAATGTATAAGGAGCAGCTTGAACCAATCTGTGGGTGGCTGAACATCAGGAAGAGTGTGAGTATACACATCATTATCATTGGATACTCCGTATTTGGATACTTTCTATTTGAATACCTGATAAACCTGACGTCTGTGCTTAGAAACAATAAACAGTATACTTAATGCTTGAGTTAACTTCCCATCAAATATGCAACCGTAAAATAATGAATGTCGGAGTTCTTACCTTTCACCATCGCCTCAATCACACGTCTTGAACTATTATACTGCAAAGTAAATTGAATAACTGACAGTCAGTTGCATTAGCCCAAAAACATTACATTATATACAATGTTACATTGATGATTGACAGGTTTTCATTGGCAGGAGTGAGCGCAAAAAAAAAAAAAAAATACGACTACAGGCAGTCCCTGCTTACCGGCGGCATTGGTTAATGGCGATCTGGTTTTAAGGCACTTGTCTAGCGACGCCATTAACCCTTAAACGCCTACTGGACGTATCATACGTCGACTAAAATTGTCTGTTGCGCCAAGGGACGACTGCACGCCGACTACAAAAATTTCAACCTTCGGTCAACTTTGACTCGACCGAAATGGTAGAAAAACGCAATTGTAAGCTAAAACTCTTACATTCTAGTAATATTCAATCATGTACCTTCCTTTTGCAACAAATTGGAACTCTCTAGCACAATATTTCGATTTATGGTGAATTTTTGAAAAAACTTTTTTCTTATGCCCGCACGGTAACTCGGCCGAAAATTTCAGAAATTCTTTCGTCATTTTGTCGTAATTTTTGCACTGTTCTATATTAGCCGTTACATAAAGTTTTATATATGAAAATGTGTGCAATTTCATGTACAATACAACAGAAAATAGCTAATGGTTGTAGCTTTTATCAGTTTTGAAATATTTTCATATAAATCACGATAACTGCCAAAATTTCAACCTTCGGTCAACTTTGACTTCGACCAAATGGTAAAAACGCAATTGTAAGCTAAAACTCTTACATTCTAGTAATATTCAATCATTTACCTTCATTTTGCAACCAATTGGAAGTCTCTAGCACAATATTTCTATTTATGGTGAATTTTGAAAAACTTTTTCCTTACGCCTGCGCCAAAAATTCTTTCACGTTGTCGTAATGTTTGCACTGTTTTATATTAGTCGTTACATAAAGTTTTATATATGGAAATGTACGCAATTTCATGTAGAATACAACAGAAAATAACTCATGGTTGTAGCTTTTTATCAATTTTGAAATATTTTCATATAAATCACGATAACTGCCAAAATTTCAAGCTTCGTCAACTTTAACGTGACCAAATGGTAAAAACGCAATTATAAGCTAAAACTCTTACATTCTAGTAATATTCAATCATGTACCTTCATTTTGCAACAAACTGGAAGTCTCTAGCACAATATTTCGATTTATGGTGAATTTCTGAAAAAAAAAATTTTTCCTTACGCCTCGCCCATGTAACTCGCCGAACATCTCAGAAATTCTTTTCATCATGTTGTCGTAATGTTTGCATCGTTTCAAATTAGTCGTTACATAAACTTTTATGTATGAAAATGTGCACAATTTCATGTAGAATACAACAGAAGATAGCTCATGGTTGTAGCTTTTATCAGTTTTGAAATATTTTCACATAAATCACGATAACTGCCAAAATTTCAACCTTCAGTCAACTTTAACTCGACCGAAATGGTAAAAACGCAATTGTAAGCTAAAACTCTACATTCTAGTAATATTCAATCATTTACCTTCATTTTGCAATAAATTGGAAGTCTCTAGCACAATATTTCGATTTATGGTGAATTTTTGAAAAAAACATTTTCCTTACGCTCATGCTGCAACTCGGCCAACATCTCAGAAATTCTTTTTGTCTCGTTGTCGTAATATTTGCACCGTTTATATTAGTCGTTACATAAAGTTTTATATATGAAAATGTGTGCAATTTCATGTACAATACAACAGAAAATAACTCATGGTTGTAGCTTTTATCAGTTTTGAAATATTTTCATATAAATCACGATAAATAGAAAAAATTCGACTTTCGGTCAACTTTAACTTGACCGAAATGGTAAAAAACTGCAATTGTAAGCTAAAACACTTACAGTCTAGTGATATTCAATCAATTACCTTCATTTTTCAACAAACGGGAAGTCTCTAGCACAATATTTCGATTTATGGTGAATTTTTGAAAAAAAACATTTTTTTACGTCCGCGCGTTACAAATTCATGCATCATTTTGTGATAATATTTTCTGTGTTGCTTTGATCGTTTTACAATTTGTTATATACCAAAATCATTGCAATTTAGTGTACAATACAACTAAAAAAATTAACTCATTAGCTTTAATCACAGTTTACAGCGATTTGTATACAATTATATGAGTTTTTTTTTTGCTGTTATATATTCCAATATTTATATATGATAATGATATTTTTTTCATTTCTGATGGTTGCATACTAAACTTCAGGCAATGACAAAAAAAGGAGCCAAAATGAACTCTTAATCTTAAAAACTAAGCGTGCTGTGATTTTTTGAAAAACTTTTTTCCGCTTCGGGCGCTAACTCACCGAATGCCGCATACGGAGACGCTTTTGTAAATAGAGGCTCGGCGTTTAAGGGTTAACTGGATTTTCAGTGTCAATCTCCAGTTAGCGGCGCCGATCTCCGGTTAGCAGCGCCAATCTTTGGTTAGCAGCGGCTGTTAAGTGGATTATTAGTGCTATTACTGCTGATTTTTGGTTAATGGCGCTCGGCCAGGAATGGAACGCCCGCCATTAACTTCAGACTGCCTCACAGGAATTACAGTATTACATCCTTTTAAAATAATTTTGATGCAAACTAGTATAAAAGTGTCTGGGATTTTGAGTAAAAACTGTTAATGAGTCATAATTGTAGTATTTTGAAACAAATGGAGGCTGAGTATCGATGGTACAGCATGCCCCTCATATTCACGGGGGTTAGGGACCACAATCGCCCACGATAAGCAAAAATCCACGTTCAGCTGGTAGCCCCCTGCCTCTAAAAATGCTTATAACTGCCTACTTTAATAGTTCAAACACCAAATACACCTTAAAATAAAATGCTTATAAGTGCCTATCTTAAACTATCATCATAAAACACTTAATATCATTTCAAAGTCATCTTACAACATTACAATTAAAAATATACGGCTTACAGCTGTGTGTGAAAACTAATCAAGTTCTCCCTACATTCAGGCATAGCCATTTTCTCTCATACAGTATTCAAGCTGTCTCATTTTCTTTTTACAGTAGATGGGGGAAACATTGGGAATTTCGACACGAAATTTCGAGTAAATTTTGCGTCGGAGCTCGAACAACAAACTGGAATCCGACCCGTTGAATCATATGATGTTTGTAAACAAAGTGTTTCAGTCAGCCACTGCTAGTTGGCATTGTTGGTGGCATTCTTCGCACATGTATTTAAAAGCATTTAAAGCCCACACACGCTGCTGCTTTTGTTTTGAGAAGTACACACTTGTACTGGTGTTGCACCAGTTTTTTTGGCTTTCTGCACCGCATTTTCATTAAGTCATGGGTCCCAAGACAGCCGTTGCTGACAAGCAGAAGAGGAAAATGGTAAGAACCACAATAGAACTTAAGAAGGAGATTATTGAGAAGTATGAAAATTTAAGCTACCCTGGTCAACCATAAGCACATTTTTGAAGAATAAAGAGGCTATAAAAAGTGCTAGTGTTGCTAGGGGGGTTACGAGTTTGACTAAACAGAGGCCTCCCATAATAGATGAAATAGAGAAGTTATTGTTAGTATGGATAACTGAAAAACAGATTGCTGGTGATAGTGTTTAAGAGGCTATGATTTGTGCAAAGGCTAAAAGTTTGCATGCTGACCTTATGAAAAACAGAGCTGGATCAAGTAGCAGTACCGAGCATGAGTTTATGGCCAGTAAGGGATGGTTCGATAGATTTAAGAAAAGAAGTGGCATCCACAGTGTTGTAAGGCATGGGGAAGCAGCGAGTGCTGATAAAAAAAGCTGCAGAAAAGTATGTAAAAGATTTTCAATAGTTCATGGACTAAAATGGTTATGTATCGAATCAGATCTTCAACTGTGATGAGAGAGGCCTCTTTTGGAAGAAAATGCCAAAGAGGACCTACATTACCAAAGAGGAAAAGAAACTGCCTGGCCACAAACCAACAAAAGACAGTCTAACTTTGTTGTTATATGCAAACGCTACTGGAGATTTGAAAATAAAGCCTCTGTAAATCTACCACTCAGAAACTCCTAGACTTTTTAAGAAACATAATGTGCTTAAGAGCAAATTAAATGTCATGTGGAAATCGAATGGTAAAGCTTGGGTAACAAGGCAAATTTTTAGAGAGTGGATTTCTGAAGCGTGTGCCCCTCTAAAAAAAAATACCTTCAGGAAAAAGATTTGCCATTCAAGGCACTTCTCGTCTTGGATAATGCCCCTGCCCACACCCCAGACATGGAATATGAGTTAGCAGATAAGTTTAGTTGGCTAAAAGTCAAGTTTTTGCCAACCAGAACTACCTCACTAATCCAGCCCATGGACTGGCAGATCATTGCTAATTTCAAAAAGCTGTACACCAAGGCACCTTTCCAAAGGTGTTTTGAAGTTACCGGGGAAACTAGCCTAACTTTGACTGAATTCTGGAAGGAAAATTTCCACATTCTTAGTTGTGTCAGGGTGATAAACAAAGCATGGGTAGATGTTTCTAAGAGGACTCTAAGAGCAGCCTGGAGAAACCTTTGGCCTGATGGGGCTCCTCTTAGGGACTTTGAAGGTTTTGATGTCCCTAGTCAGCTTGCAGATGACCCTGAAACTGAGCCCCTTCCTCTGCCTGACCCACATGTTGAGGAAATGTTTCTGTGGCCAAGTCTATGGGCTTGGAGGTGAGTTCTGATGACACTGAGGAGTTGGTTGCAGAACACAACACTGAACTGACAACAGAGGAACTCCAGGAACTTCACGAGGAGCAGCAGAAGACTTTGGCTGAGGAGGTGTCTGGAGAGGAGGAGAGCAAGGAGGAGTCAACTTCCAAAGAAATCAAGATGCTTCTGCACTGGAAGAAATTCCACAAGTTCTTTGAGAAGCATCACCATGACAAGGAACTAGTTAACCGGACTACTGATTACGTTGACGAAAATTTAGTTAATGTCTATAGAAAACAGCTGAAGAAATGCCAACAGCAGACATTATACAAGTTTTTTTCTAAAGAAGAAAGCCAGCCCGGTCCTAGTGAAAAAAGGCAAAGAAGGGAAAAAACTCTTGAAGAGCAGCAACCAGACTTTATGGAAGGAGATTCCCCTTCCAAACAATGACGCTCTCTCCATACCTCCTCTCCACATCCATCTCCACAGATCCAGATCCTCATCAGTGTCAAGGTATGGGCCCTTCTGTAGTTATTATAAACTTTTTTAAACTTTATAAATGACCTAGAGATACAGTGAATAATATATTCATGCAAGTTAAAGCAATGAAAGAGGTCTATAAATACAGGCGGTCCCCGTTTACGACGGGGTTCCGCTTTGCGCCAGAACCCGAAAATCGTCGTAAACCGGAAAATCGTCGAAAATCGTCAAAAATCATAAGAAAACCTTACTTTTAATGCTCTGGGTGCATTGAAAACGACGTAAACTGCATTATTATTGAGTTTTACATCAAAAACCTTCAAATTATGATTATTCTGCCGCTTTGGGGCCAAATTTCTTCCGGCGGATCGGCGACGACGCGTCAGAACCCCGAACATGTGTCGTAAGCCGGGAAATAATTTCTGATGAATATATTTGAAAGCCGCCGAACCTCGAACGCCATAAGTCGGAACCGTCGAAACTGGGACTGCCTGTACTGAGTTATACGAACAGTACATTTCATTTTGTGTTTAATCCACAGGTTACTGTGCAGTACTGCATTCATTGAATGAATGTCCTGGAGACGTTCATTACGTGCTATTCATGAGTGTCAAGGTATGGGCCATGCTGTAGTTGTTAAAAACTTTTTAATGTGTTTATAAATGACCTAGAGATGCTTGTAAGATTAAGGATTTTGTGTATTATTACAGCTCATAACAGTAAAGAATATTTCTAAATTTCATTTTGTTTAATCCACAGATTACTGTACAATATAAAGTAAACCCCCCATATTCGCGTCCTCATGATTCGCGGACTCACGTATTCGCAGATTTCTCTGTGGAATGTATCTACCCGTTATTTGCGGAAAATTTGCCCATTCGTGGTATTTTTCACTGAGAAATATTCACTAATTACTGTACTTTCATATTTTCATGACTAAATGCACTTTTTGTGATAAAACTAATAAAATACTTAGGTATAAGCATTTTTAGAGGGTTTTTCTTGTGCTTAAACTATCAAAATAGGGAGTTCTAAGTGGTTTAGAGGGGTTAAGTATGCGCGGATTTTAGCTATTCGCGGAGGGTTTACTGTACACTTCAATGAATGAAGCTCCTGGAGAAGTTCAGTGCATGTTGCGTGAGGAGCAACTGTAATTATTCATCAACATCAAGGTATGGGTAAAGCTGTACTAGTTGTGAAAAGTTTTAATGTGTTTATAAATGACTTAGAAATGCTTGTAAGATTAAGGATTTTTGTGTAGATTACAACTCATACCAGAAGTACAAAAACTAATATTTCTACAATTGATTTTGTGCTTATTCCACAGATTTACACTTTGTTGAATGAAGGTCCTGGAGAGGAGCAGCTGTGTAGATAGTGTAATTTCAATTTAGGTGTAGTAGTAGCAACGTGTATGTATGTACAGTACTGTATAATGTCTTTATATGATTGTGCTAGTATTAAGGATTCCTGGTCTTCATGTCTAAAAAAATTAACATTCCCTACCTTTTGTGTACAGTAGACTAGTTTTACTAAATATGTTAAGTATTTCATACCAACTAGTACAGTAATAAAATGAAAAATTAGTTATTTCAGGTTTTCTTATTTACCCCTTTTGATGTTCATTTACTAGTCATTATTATATATTCTGTGTTGTCTATATAGGGTACTACTTCCTCTCTCCCTCAAAACTCCAATTTTTTACCCCTTTAATATTGCATAGTACCGGGAACACGAAGTAGGTAGGCCTCGTAGGATTTTGTGTTGTCTATGTAGGGTTAATTCCTCTCTCCCTCAAAACTCCATTTTTTTACCCCTTTAATATTGCATAGTACCAGGTACACAAAGGTGGTAGGCCTCTTAAGATTTCGGTTTGAAGGGTGCGGAGCAAAACAAACAGTATTGGAGGTTGTCCACTACTGCCAGGAGTATGATGAAGCAAAACATTGCTGGCTATCTAGATTCAGACATTTGGATATTATGTAACTGTGTACAGTACAGTATTTATACACCATGCACACATTTAGTCTTTCTCAAATTACTAGATGATAAAAATTTAGTACATATGGTACATACTGTTAATTTGGAAATAAGGGATTTTGACAAAGGAAAAATCTATTTCTGGGTGAAGACCTGTGTTGCCCAGTGAAATGTCCCATATAGCACACATTTCTAGGTATAAATATTTGCTAGATATACCAGAGAAAAAAGCTATACAGCTAATAGGATGCCAGAGTTACTACCTCTGGAGCAATCATCCTCATAAGATGTCGGTATGTCATCTAGGAGCGAGTGGAAGCCACTATCACAGATGCTTAACCCAAACAGACCTCTCCCTTCCCAAAACCCCTCTACCTAAGGGGTGCCGTTACAGCGGTCCTTCTCCGCTCGCTACTACTACTTCTACCCAGAACCTTCATCCCGAAATAGTACCCAAGCTTAGGCGAGCCTAGGGTGGGAAAAAAGAGAGGGAAGGGTTCACTTAATACTGGTCTTCACCCAGAAATAGATTTTTCCTTTGTCAAAATCCCTTTTCTGGGATCAACCTGTGTCGCCGAGTGAAATAGTAGCAGAGAATTGGCCATAAAAGCTTGTTAAATATAAAAGGTCAAACGTCAGAATCAAAAAATTTTTGCTAAGGAAAATAAAATTATTTTTTAATATGCTTTTTACTTATCCAAATAATATAACAAATTATTTAAATCTTGTATATGTTAAGTAAAGTATACAAAACAATGTAGCTTAAGATATTGCTTAACCCTTAAACGTCTATTGGACGTATCATACATCGACTAAAATTGTCTGTTGGGTGCCGAGTGGACGCACCGTCGCCGACTACAAAAATTTCAACCTTCGGTCAACTTTGACTCGACCGAAATGGTCGAAAAACGCAATTGTAAGCTAAAACTCTTACATTCTAGTAATATTCAATCATGTACCTTCATTTTGCAACAAATTGGAAGTCTCTAGCACAATATTTCGATTTATGGTGAATTTTTGAAAAAAACTTTTTTCTTATGCACGGGCGGTAACTCAGCCAAAAATTTCATAAATTCTTTCATCATTTTGTCGTAATTTTTGCACTGTTCTATATTAGCCGTTACATAAAGTTTTATATATGAAAATGTGCGCAATTTCATGTACAATACAGCAAAATACAACCCATGGTTGTAGCTTTTATCAGTTTGGAAATATTTTCATATAAACCACGATAACTGCCAAAATTTCAACCTTCGGTCAACTTTGACTCGACCGAAATGGTAAAAAACGCAATTTTAAGCTAAAACTCTTATGATCTAGTAATATTCAATCATTTACCTTCATTTTGCAACCAATTGGAAGTCTCTAGCACAATATTTCGATTTATGGTGAATTTCTGAAAAAACTTTTTCCTTACGTCCGCGCAAAAAATTCTTTCAATCACGTTGTCGTAATGTTTGCACTGTTTTATATTAGTCGTTACATAAAGTTTTATATATGGAAATGTGCGCAATTTCATGTAGAATACAACAGAAAATAACTCATGGTTGTAGCTTTTATCAGTTTTGAAATATTTTCATATAAATCACGATAACTGCCAAAATTTCAAGCTTCGTCAACTTTAACTCGACAGAAATGGTAAAAACGCAATTATAAGCTAAAACTCTTACATTCTAGTAATATTCAATCATGTACCTTCATTTTGCAACAAACTGGAAGTCTCTAGCACAATATTTCGATTTATGGTGAATTTCTGAAAAAAAAATTTTTTTCCTTACGCTCTGCGTGCGTAACTCAGCCGAACATCTCAGAAATTCTTTCGTCATGTTGTTGTAATGTTTGCATCGTTTTACATTAGTCGTTACATAAACTTTTATATATGAAAATGTGCGCAATTTCATGTAGAATACAACAGAAAATAGCTCATGGTTGTAGCTTTTATCAGTTTTGAAATATTTTCACATAAATCACGATAACTGCCAAAATTTCAACCTTCGGTCAACTTTAACTCGACTGAAATGGT
Source organism: Macrobrachium rosenbergii (assembly GCF_040412425.1). Classification (NCBI taxonomy): domain Eukaryota; kingdom Metazoa; phylum Arthropoda; class Malacostraca; order Decapoda; family Palaemonidae; genus Macrobrachium; species Macrobrachium rosenbergii. Next base: position 1,722,883 of record NC_089746.1, read on the forward strand.
AAAAACGCAATTGTAAGCTAAAACTCTTACATTCTAGTAATATTCAATCGTTTAACTTCATTTTGCAATAAATTGGAAGTCTCTAGCACAATATTTCGATTTATGGTGAATTTTTTAAAAACATTTTCCTTACGCTCTGCGCGCTGTAACTCGGCCAACATCTCAGAAATTCTTTCGTCTCGTTGTCGTAATATTTGCACCGCTTTATATTAGTCGTTACATAAAGTTTTATATATGAAAATGTGTGCAATTTCATGTACAATACAACAAAAAATAACTCATGGTTTTAGCTTTTATCGGTTTTGAATTATTTTCATATAAATCACGATAAATAGAAAAAATTCGACTTTCGGTCAACTTTAACTCGACCAAAATGATCAAAAACTGCAATTGTAAGCTAAAACACTTACAGTCTAGTAATATTAAATCAATTAGCTTCATTTTTCAACAAACGGGAAGTCTCTAGCACAATATTTCGATTTATGGTGAATTTTTGAAAAAAAAAAATTTTTTTACGTCCATGTTACTTAATTCATGCATCATTTTGTGATAATATTTTCTCTGTGTTGCTTTGATCATTTTAAAATTTGTTATATACCAAAATCATCGCAATTTAGTGTACAATACAACTAAAAAAATTAACTCATTAGCTTTAACCGTTTTGCTTACAGCGCGATTTGTATACAATTATATACTTTTTTTTTTTCGCTGTCATATATTCCAATATTTATATATGATAATATTTTTTTTCATTTCTGATGGTTGCATACTAAACTTCAGGCAATGACAAAAAAATGAGCCAAAAATGAACTCTTAATCTTAAAAACTAAGCGTGCTGTGATTTTTTTAAAAAAACTTTTTTTTCCGCTTCGGCGCTAACTCTCCGAACGCCGCCGGCATACAGGAGACGTTTTTGTAAATAGGGCTTCAGCGTTAAAGGGTTAACATTCTAACTAAAAAACCATCACCTAAATTAACAAATAATGGTAAAAAATGAACAAGGATGGTATGTACAAAGACAGGAGTGGTTTGTGAAGCAACCCAAACCCAGTCAACAAGGTAGAAAGGCATGGAATACAAGCGAGGCAGGTAGGTGAGAGGTATACCAATCGGTAGGGCAAGCAAACTAAATCACAAATTACAACTTAAATAACATAATACTAAGCTGACTCTGGAGAAACAATGTTCCCTGCAGCGACAGCAGAAAATTTAAGAGCCTCTAAGGACTTAAGGTAGTGACGTTTAAAAACTCTTGAGATTTCCAGCCCATTATATTTATTAATTTCATCAAAATTCATATGTTGAAAGTAATTAACTGAGGTGGCTACAGCACGGATATCATGGACCTGGGGAATTGAATCCGGGTTGGCTTGTTTAAAAAAAATAAAGAATTTGTTGTCTAATACCATTCAAGGAGATGGTTCCACCATTCTCTCTAACAAAAAGGGGACCTGAAGATCTTTGAGAAGTCCTTTCAAGGTAAGCGTTTAAGGTAACTACCGGACATAAGGAAGGATCTTCCGGAAGAGGTATGATCTTCCAGGGAGACCACCTATTTTGAGGATCTTTGTTCTTGGCTAAAAAGGTTTGGTCCAGAGAAAGTAGAACCTCTCCTGACGGGAGGAAATCCACATGATTCGACTCTCTAGAAAGGGCTGAAAGTTCAGAGATTCTAGCTCCTGAAGCCAGGCTAATTAAAAACAGCATCTTCCTAAGAAGAGTCAAATAAGAGCAAGATTCATTGTTTGTGTCTGAAGCTAATCTTAGTACGTCATTTAAAAACCAAGAAACCGTTTTAGGACGGGTTGTTGGTTTAAGACGAGCACAAGCTTTAGGAATAGAGGAAAAATACGAATCTGTTAAGTCAATGTTAAATCCCAATTGAAATATTTTCTTTAAGGCAGATTTAGTCGTAGTAATAGTACTGGCAGCTAGACCTTTATCAAAAAGGGCCTTAAAAAATGAGATTGTGAGATTCGTAGTCATTGTATGAACGTCTGATTCTTTTAGAAAGATGGCAAGTTTTTTAACTGCCGAATCATACTGACGGAGAGTAGATTCTCTCTTATCTGATTCTAGAAACATTGTGTTCAAAGGATCAATATTAGCATTTTTCTGTGCCGTGAACTTCATGAAATCCATAAAGTTAGGGCATTCAACATTCCTGAGGAAGCTGACACAGTCTGAGTTTGTACTATTTGGGTTAACTTTGGACGTGGAATCTGTTTGGCTCTGAGTTTCAACTCTAATAGAAGAGGAAACCAGTTGCTCTTCAGCCAATTGGGGGCTACTACAGCTATCCGGCCTTTGAATGACCTGAGTTTGTGTAGAACTTTCAACAGAAGATTTACTGGTGGGAACAGGTAGACCTTCTGCCATTTGTTCCAGTCTACTGACATTGCATCCGTGGCGTAGGCCCGAGGGTCCAGGTTTGGAGCTATATAACAAGGTAGTTTGTGATTCGATTCCGTGGCAAACAGGTCCACCTGAAGTCCCGGAATCTGTTGGCAAATCCAGTTGAAGGAATTCTTGTCCAGAGACCATTCTGATTCCAAAGGAGTCGTTCTTGACAGAGAATCTGCAATCACGTTTCTTACTCCTGACAGATGCGTGGCAGACAAGTGCCAATGATTTTTCATTGCTAATGAAAAGATTGCTATCATTGCATGGTTTATGTGACTTGATTTGGAACCTCCCCTGTTCAGACAATGAACTATCACTGCATTGTCCAGGACTAATCTGATATGTATGTTCCTGGCTGGACGTAAGCGTTTCAGAGTCAGGAAAACCGCCATCGCCTCTAGAATATTGATATGGAAGTGACGAAAAAGATTCGACCAGGTTCCTTGAACTTTTTTGTATTGTGAGTAACCTCCCCATCCGGTCAGAGATGCATCCGTGTGGATGATCAGAGCTGGTGGAGGGAATTGTAGAGGAATTGATTTGGAAAGACTTTTGGCCGTTGTCCAAGGTCGTAGTCTTTTCTTTAAGATTGGAGGTATGAGGGAGACTTTGTCCCTGAGATTGTAATTGGCTCGACTCCTCCACACTCGATTTATGTCTTTCAGTTTTGCTTTGAGAAGTAGATCTGTTACTGATGCAAACTGAAGAGAACCTAAGATTCTTTCTTGAGTGCGACGAGAGGCTCGTTTGCACTTGAGAAACTGTCTCGTTGCTTTGGCTATTTCTTTGCATTTTGCCGGCGGAATTGAAAGTTTGTGGGTGTTTAGATCCCACTGGATTCCCAGCCATTGAAATTGGGATGCCGGAATCAGACGAGATTTCTTTACATTTATGTGAAATCCTAGATACTCTAGAAACTGGATGACCTTTCTGGTCGCCTTCCCACACTCGGTGTCATTGGGAGCCCAGATTAGCCAATCGTCTAGGTAAGCCACGAGCCTGATGCCTTGAGACCTCAGTTCCTGTACCACAGATTCTCCTAGTTTGGTGAAGATCCTGGGTGCTATGTTGAGCCCGAAAGGCATTACTCTGAAGGAGTAAGCCTGTTTGCCTAGTCTGAATCCTAGGTAGGGAGAGAAGTTTCTCGCCATCGGGACATGATAATATGTGTCTGTAAGATCTATACAGGTGGTGACGGCCCCATGGGGAAGTAAGGTCCGCACCTGAGACACGGTCAACATACGGAACTTGTCGCATTGGATATAAGAATTCAGAGTTGATAGGTCCAATATCACTCTTCTTTTGTCTGAGTCTTTCTTTGGCACGCTGAACAAGCGTCCTTGAAATTTTAGATGTCTGACTTTCTTTATTGCCTTCTTTAGAAGAAGGTCTTTTGCATATTCTAACAGATCCGGTGTTGGGGTCTGATAGAATCTGACTGGTGGAGGAGGCCCTTCTATCCAGCTCCACCCTAGACCCTTTGAAACAATACTGTGGGCCCATGGACTGAAGGTCCAATGGTCCCTGTGAAGGTGCAAACTCCCACCTACCTGAGGAGGCTCATTTGTTTGAGGGCTTATTATCTCTGCCTCCTCTTGAGCCTCTGCCTCTAGACTGAGCTCTGGATCCAGCCCTGTATCGAAATCCGCCTCGACCTCTAACGCCCCTGGACTGGCAGTAGCCTTGAAACGAACCTTGAGTTTCAAAGGTGGGGCTGAACACCGGGGAAGCCACGTAAGCAGCTGAGCCAGCAGAGTGGTGAGCTGGTTGATTCAGCAAGACATACTGAGGTTGCCCCTTGGAGGTAGAAGGTTGGGCAACTTGAGCGACGGGAACTGCCTGGACAACTGTCTGGGTCTGAGGGGCTTTGTACGGGTGGTACCTCCTTGTCCTCTTACTTCCCTTAGGCTGAGGGCCCGAAGACTCAGAAGACTTCCTCTTAAAGGGAAGTCCCCAACGAATCCGGAGATTCTGGTTGGCCCTGGAAGCTTCACTGATGACGGTGTTGACTATGTCATCAGGAAAGAGGTTAGTTCCCCAGATGAAAGATTTAATGAGCCTGTTTGGCTCATGCCAGATGGAGGCGTCAGCAAGCACATGCTTCTGGCAGTTCCGTCTTGCCACCACAAAGTCATACAAATCACTCTAAAACGAAGCCAGAAGTGATTTGGTCAGAATCTGGAATAGAGGTTCGTCCTTATACACAGCCGATGTCAACTCCTGCTGAGACGGCATCTAGCATCGTATTCCGCCTTGATCAGGGACTCCGGAATCCTGGGCAATTGCTCACTGAATAGATCCGAAGCGCACTCCGGATCCAGCCTACCTACTGTGAAGGTTTCAGGAGCCCCAACCCAGCAATCCAGATCTCCCGGAAAGAGTAGAGATGTAGAGTCCGTCTCACGAAGCTGAGGCATCGGCTTCTCCTCTATCCCGGCCTGCAGAGTCAACTCAACTATCTTAGAAGTACAAGGGGTGGGAATGTCCTCATGGACAACAAACATCGTATACCGCCCCTTGTGAGGAGTTAGCTTAGTGTTGGCACACTCCCAGTCAGACAGTATTCTGACCCATGCCGACTGTGCTTGGTCCCTGGGGAAGATCACCGTTTCCCTGGGAACCTTGTCTTCCCTCACCAGAGCTTCCTCCGATAAACGGGCGTATCCCGGGAAAGGAAAAACAAGATCCGCCGGACAGAACTCGTAGTCTTCCACAGGACGGGTGCCACAACCTTCAATGGTTAATTTACCATTGGCAAAGGGGGCACTGAAGGCGAGACGCCAAGGATTACAGTCCTCAAATGCTGGGAGCTTCAAGGAGTTCGGAATAGAGTAACTCTGTTGCTGTACCGGACCGGTATTGACGAATCCGGCAAGCAACTCCTCTTGGGTCTTCAGTCTCTGAGCCAGAGACTGTACAAATCTGCCAGATGTCTCCAGACTCGAAGCGAGATCTCGAGACATCGTCTCAAATTGTGAGTCTACCTTGGGAGATATCTTCTTCATCAGGATATCTGCGAAGGCCTCAGGGTCAAAATCAGGTTTCTTAGTTTTGCCAGCCTTGGGTCTCGACCCCTTAGAAGGGGGAGCAGCCTTCTGAGAGGAAGTCGAAGGTTTGGGGGCCAACGACAACCTGGCTGAACTCGGCATGGCCGGGATCTTCGGGGGTTTTGACAATTTAGGTAGGTAATGTCTTCATCTTCGCCAAGGACTTCACCTTGGGGATCACCGACCCCGAACGGGCCCCAAGGGTGGAGACTTTAGAGAAGCCTTGGAAGGAGGAAGACGAAGACGCAGGAGAGCTGAAAGAAATTGAATGTTTATTTCTACCTGCCTCACTTACATCCCTACCTTCCTCCTCCGGATCGATGGCCATTGGTTCTATGTGAATGTTGATGTTGGCCACTTCCTCGGCCACTTCCTCACACAGTTCTTGCTGTTCTTCCGGCGGGACTTGGGTCTCAATCCTAATCCTGTTAATCAGGGGCTCCGCCACTTCGGGAGCTACCGCTGCAGAGGACCTGGCCATGGGATAAAGGATGTTACATATGTCCTCTGCTAGCACATAGGGGCGTCCCTGACCAACGTTGCGACCGAAGCCCCCGACCCAGATCTTAAGGGTGGAAAGAGATGAGGATTGGCGGGACCGAGGGACCTGAAACAGGATATAATGTCAATATAGGGAATTGACGTGTAAATTCTTTCGTTATAGGAGATGCACTTCAGACCTGTTTGAAATATTCATAAGAGTATGCCAAAAGGTTAACGTACCGAATCATCAATCACGTCTTGGTAAAGGGAGTAGCATACATCACAACCATCGGGATGCCAGACGAGATGATCCTCCACCTCGACTGCACAGCTGGCATGAGACCTGCATGCTACATGGCCACAGGGTTGCTGTAAATAAGCATTACAGCCCGGCTCCTGACAATGAACCACCTGTAAGAGGAATTGATACATGAATATCAAAAGTGATAACACCGGAACAGTTTCTGGCGGTGGGGAATGACTAATCTAGTAAAGACTTAAATTAATCATTTTCCCTCCATGCCGGAGTTGAGATCTGGGGTAAACAATAAGGTTACGGCGGAACGTTCCAGTACAATCAGAACAGGAAGGCCAGGCCTGAAGTCGATCGCACTGGAGAACAATTCCGGTGACGCCGGAGCGTCCCGTCTAAATCAACCTCACAGAAATCAACAACCGAGTGGTGGAAAAAGCCAGTTCGCCGGAACGAGGGTTCCGGGACTGATTTCCCCAGAACGTAGTTCACGGGAAATAAGGTAATAACTAAAAATAAAATTCAGCCCGACGTCTCCACAATTCTCCCATAAAAAGGAAGGGGGGAAGGCACCGATGCTCAAGCTATTGTTCCTTACTAGGAACTAAACAGCGAGCTAACGATAGCCGCCAGAACAGATCCGGATGGCGGAACGGCAGAGAAGTAGGGGCAGAGAAAAACATGGCGACTACAACAGGTCAGGTGCCTAAACACCTTCCACGAAGCGTCATCTCAACCAAAAAGGGCAAATGAGCATTGCTCTAAAATGCCCCAAAGGGAGAAGCCATGAATAGACAATAGACTGATAAATAAGGAGTGAGATAAAACACATGAAGGCGGAATAGATAATATCTATAGCCTAGCCTAACCTTCCGAAGTGAACACCTGGCCAGGTAGGCTAGGTCACGCCAGTGAGACGAACGAGAAAGGGGCACCAGCACCGAACCAAGCCTTCCGAGATTTGATGAATCAAACTGGTCAGGAAGGACGGGCAGGCGCCAATAACTCGAACGAAGGCCACCCAAGAAGACCTATCTTACCTAGGCCTAGAAAGCCAGGGTAGGAAGGAAAACTGGGGCCAACTTAGCCTACCTTCCGAGATTCGACAGTGTCAAACTGGTCAGGTAGGCTAAAGGGTGACACTACCATATATCAGACTAAAGGTATATAAAGAATACATAATAAAAATAAAATTGAAATGATATAATAACAAAAATTAAATGCACCTGCATAAAGAACAGAAAGGAAAGGATAGGCTAGGCCTCACTTTCCACTATTCTAAACTGTAACAATAGTCGTGCGCGTCAGAAACAAACGATAAATTAAAACTATCATTATTATTATATGGAGCATTATAAGAAAAATCTTCCAAGACGTCAGAAGATATAGGAGCATCAAGAGGTTGGGGACTACAAACACGAACGAAAACAAATATGGCGGCTCCGAGCCGACAAAGTGTAAGTTATAAAACGGGACAAAAATTGTCCAACCGAGTCCCAAACCAACAAAAATGAATACTCAACTTAGATGAGGATGCGTCCTGATTGATTGAAGACATGAGTAAACCAAAATGCCAAAATAAGGAAAAAGGGCACAAAAAACACACCAGCGAAAAACGTGTGTATACGAGAAAAGGTGCTATGAGAGGATGTAGGTTCTGGGTAGAAGTAGTAGTAGCGAGCGGAGAAGGACCGCTGTAACAGCACTCCTTAGGTAGAGGGGTTTTGGGAAGGGAGAGGTCTATTTGGGTTAAGCATCTGTGGTAGTGGCTTCCACTCGCTCCTAGATGACATACCGACATCCTATGAGGATGATCGCTCCAGAGGTAGTAACTCTGGCATCCTATTAGCTGTATAGCTTTTTTCTCTGGTATATCTAGCAAATATTTATACCTAGAAATGTGTGCTATATGGGACATTTCACTCGGCGACACAGGTCGATCCCAGAAAAGTGTAATCTCTCTGAAATATACATGAGAAAATGTTACATGGCAACCAGGACCCCAAGCTTGATTTTTATTAGACAGAAAAGCACGTGTGCATTTCTGTAGTGAATGCAATGTTTACGTATGCTGTTCAGTAGTGAACGCAATGTTTACGCTTTGTTAAGCTTCTCGGTATAGAAGAGGTTAGCCTGAGGTTAACCCTTAAACGCTGACTAGACGTATTTTACGTTGACAAAAATTGTCTGTCGGGTGCCAAGTGGACGTAAAATACGTCGACTACAAAAAGTTTTTTAAATATTTGCGGAAAAATACTTTAGGCCTCGTTTGCGAAAAATTTTAAATCGCACCTTGAGGGATGCTGGGAGTTCACAGATGACACTGTTGTTTTGTTTACAAGCTTGACCCAGCTGCGCATGCGCGAATTTCTTTCTTATCCCAAAAGAAAGCGTCAGCTAACTCTGCTGAAAATCTCAGAAATTCTTTAGTCACCTTGTCATAATTTTTGCATCATTTTTTATTAGCCTTTACATAAAGTTTTATATATGAAAATGTGTGCAATTTCATGTAGAATACAACAAAAATAACTCATGGTTGTAGCTTTTATCAATTTTGACATATTTTCATATAAATCACAATAAGTGCCAAAATTTCAACCTTCAGTCGACCTTGACTCGACCGAAATGGTCGAAAAATGCAATTGTAAGCTAAAACTCTTACATTCTAGTAACATTCAATCATTTACCTTAATTTTGCAATAAACGGGAAGTCTCTAGCACAATATTTCGATTTATGGTGAATTTTTGAAAAAAACTTTTCCCTTACCTCAGTGCGTGGTAACTCGGCCAAAAATCTCAGAAATTCTTTAGTCACTGTCGTAATTTTTGCACAGTTTTCTATTAGGCGTTACATAAAGTTTTATATATGAAAATGTGCGCAATTTCATGTAGAATACAACAAAAATAACTCATGGTTGTAGCTTTTATCAGTTTTGAAATATTTTCGTATAAATCACGATAAGTGCCAAAATTTAAACCTATAGTCAACTTTGACTCGACCGAAATGGTCGAAAAATGAAATTGTAAGCTAAAACGCTTACATTCTAGTAACATTCAATCATTTGCCTTCACTTTGCAACAAACGGGAAGTCTCTAGCACAATATTTCGATTTATGGTGAATTAAAAAAAAAAAAAAAAAAGTTTTCCTTACCTCCGCGCACGCTAACTCAGCTGAAAATCTCAGAATTTCTTTAGTCACCTTGTCGTAATTTTCACACCGTTTTCTATTAGGCATTACATAAAAAGTTATATATGAAAATGTGTGCAATTTCATTTGAATACAACAAAAAATAACTCATGGTTGTAGCTTTTATCAGTTTTGAAATATTTTCATATAAATCACGATAGTGCCAAAATTTAAACCTATGGTCAACTTTGACTCGACCGAAATGGTCGAAAAATGCAATTGTAAGCTAAAACTCTTACATTCTAGTAACATTCAATCATTTACCTTCACTTTGCAACAAACGGGAAGTCTCTAGCACAATATTTCGATTTATGGTGAATTTTTGAAAAAACTTTTTCCTTACCTCCATGCACGCTAACTCGGCTGAAAATCTCAGAATTTCTTTAGTCACCTTGTCGTAATTTTCACACCATTTTCTATTAGGCGTTACATAAAGTGTTATACATGAAAATGTGTGCAATTTCATGAAGAATACAACAAAAAATAACTCATGGTTGTAGCTTTTATCAGTTTTGAAATATTTTCATATAAATCACGATAAATAGAAAAAATTCGACCTTCGGTCAACTTTAACTTGACTGAAATGGTCGAAAACTGCAATTGTAAGCTAAAACACTTACAGTCTAGTAATATTCAATCAATTACCTTCATTTTGCAACAAACGGGAAGTCTCTAGCACAATATTTCGATTTATGGTGAATTTTTGAAAAAAAAAACTTTTTTTTTACATCGAAGCGTCATGAATTCATGCATCATTTTGTGATAATATTTTCTCTGTGTTGCTTTGATCGTTTTACAATTTGTTACATACCAAAATACAACGAAAAATAAAACTCATTAGCTTTAACCATTTTGCTCACAGCGCGATTTGTATACAATTATATATGAAATTTTTTTTCACGCTGTCATATATTCCAATATTTATATAAGATATTTTTTTTATTTCTGATGGCTGCATACTAAACTTCAGGCAATGACAAAAAAAAGGAGCCAAAAATTAACTCTTAATCTTAAAAACTAAGCCTGCTGTGATTTTTTGAAAAAAACTTTTTTTCCGCTTCGGCACTAACTCCCGAACCTCGCTGGCATACGGCAGACACTTTTTTAAATAGAGGCTCGCTGTTTAAGGGTTAAGGGGAGTGCACTCTTCGATTTTTTATGAATATTTTTGAAATTTAAAAAAAATGGTTAAATGGCCATAAGACATGAGCTACACCTTTGTTATCGCGTGACCAAAGCATTTTTTCAAAATATTAAAATTGATGGGGTTTTGGGCCTCCGCCCCCCACACGGTGAGGTATGGCTGACGTTTGGCTCCTAATGACTATTGTCATTTTTTCCTTTATTCACCTAATTTATTAATTATTTTGATTTTTATATCACCTTATCTCTTACGTCTGGCAACAACAATGGCTTGTTCCTTGGTGAATGCGTGGTAAGAGACAGGGTACCGAGTCAGTTGCCCCCAAACGTTGAAGGTGGGTGGTGGGCAACTTTTTACTCTGAGCAATTTTTTCGCTATTTGTGGTGTTTTTTGCCCTTTTTTTTTTACATCCAGTAACTCAAAAATATGCTCGCAGTTGATGAAATGAATAAAGGATGATGAAAAGGGAGTATATGATGACAAGTTCATTATATCTAGATCTCAGTTAGATAAAATAGTGTCGGGTATTAGATGCAAGGTAGGAAATTGCAAGGGTAAAGTTCAGGTCGAAGTCTCTGCCAATAGATGGGATACTGATATTTTAATGAAGTGCCAATCGTGTAGGCTTACAGTTAGTGCCCCAGCAAAGCGAATTAGCAATGGAAAATCTCAGCACCATCAATTGAGTGAGATAAATATTGAGGAAATTGAACACAACTTCGGCTATGAGAAATTCAACTTACTAACACATCTGTTTGGCACAAGTGAAAGAATAGAAGAAGTTCTTCATTCGAGAGACAAAAAGGTTTGAAAATCAAACTCCAAAGACAAAAAGACCAAACAGGTGAAAAAAACAACTGAAAATGAGTCAAGAATATCAGCCTGGTAGCTACTAAACTTTTAGTTTCTTAGTTTCAAACCAGGCAACAATGAGTCAGGTGGTACTTGATGATACCCTCGCCTTCGAGCGAAAAATACCCCTTTTATAAAGGGGGTGACCTGGAGCCAGAAATCAACCAAAATAATGCTCTAAGATAAGTTTTTTCCACGAGTGCCAAAAAAAACACTTGTTGACCTTTACGGTCGTTTTTCTCAGTTTTCACTTTTTTGCACTTCAAACGCTTTCACTTTTTTGCACTTCAAACGCTAACTACTTTTTTATTTTTAGGCCAATTTTAAAGTTAAATATACCATTAGAAAGAGGAAAGAAACACGAATATTTTTGGGGGGCTAGATTTTTTCTTTGGTTGACGAGGAACCCATGATAATCAAATTACACAAATTTAGGGGAAAATATCCCCCTTGCCCCCTTCCAAAAAAAGGAAAAATAGAAAAACTCTTCTCATGATTTTTTCCTACTATAATATACTTTCTGTGTATGAAGCCGCATCGCTATAGCTCTAAAAATGAAGGAGGAGAAACATTTTTCATTTTTTATTTTTTCAATAAAATCCAAAATAATCATCCGATCACTCAAATTTTTTTCTGAAACATCACCTTATATATATGTATAACATATACAAATTTCATAAAAATAGGAGCATTATTTCTATATAAGCATGCGCTCCCCTTAACTCAGAGATGCTGCTATGTGTCACTATTATTATTATATACTGTAGAAATTAAGAAGATTCTTTTATGTCTATTACAAAAACGATTACCATAAAATATTTGCCATCACTGAAGACGCACCCTATTTTACAAGGATATTTTATGGAAAAAAAAAATGTTAGGGTATCATAACATTTATTGAAAGATGTTTTACCGTGATTTTGTACACTACTCCAGTAGACTCTGTATGAAATTAACCGTTAAGTTAATACTGAACGTAAACGTTTGTGTAATTAGTAGTGCGACAGGCTACCAGGATGGTGCTTTGATTTGTTTACATCTGCTCATGCCACAAGCTGCCTCGTGCCGATGTAACTTAGGCAATTTTTCTTAAGCTTATGGTAACAGACATAATTCGGCTTATTTTTAATATTTTTTATTAATTTACTGTAATAATCAGGCTTGTTTTTCAATGTTATTATTATTAACAACAGTTTTTGTGTCTACTGGTTACAGTAAATTCTGGTAGCACCTATAGACTACCATCGGTAATACAGCCGCATTGGTTGTAGGCCAGTTTTTTTTATACAGTATGCATTTAAAAATGAAAAATGTGCGTCTAATACGGTCAGTTATTTAACTCATAACTTATTTAATTGTAATTTATGTATAAAGTTTTGTGTAAAAAGGCAAGGTTGGGGTAGTGATTGGTCATCAAGAACTGATTAAATCCATTTTCAGTTATTTCTTATGGGAAAAATTTATTCGGATTTCGACTAAATCGCATCTCGACACTTCTGGAACGGATTAGCGTCAAGGTCCAGGGCTCTACAGTATTTAAATATGCATTGAAAAAAAAATACCAAATTATAAATACAATCAACAGTGATAAAACATTGTCTTGTGTACTGTTGTGTGTCTTAATCATCCTAAACTTGCAATAAAAACTCTCTCTCTCTCTCTCAGTACTGTACATATCCTTTAATGAAATATAAATTACTGTATCATAAACATCAAAATACAAAACTAAAATTCCAAGTTCACGATGCATACGAATGAGTGTGTACATACGAATGTACATGTTACAATGATTTATTAATTTTCAAATACTGATATTAATGTAAAAGCAAAATATCAATGAAATGTTATTTCACTTACAGAATCCAATTATACTGTATTATTATACTGATCTATTATCATCGTAAAATGTATAAAAAATACTGTCCGGCCATTTGTAATGTTTACATTCTCAGAATTAGCTGATTGAGACTACTACCTCAGTTCTCTCTCTCTCTCTCTCTCTCTCTCTCTCTCTCTCTCTCTCTCTCTCTCTCTCTCTCTCTCTCTCAGTACTATACACATCTTCTAATGAAATATGAATCAGTGTATCATAATAAAAATACAAAACTCCAAGAAGTTCACAATGCATACAAATGAGTGCATGCATACGTACATACAGTACGTTATAAAAAAACTGTAACGTACATACCCAAGCATGAGAGAGAGAGAGAGAGAGAGAGAGAGAGAGAGAGAGAGAGAGAGAGAGAGAGAGAGAGAGAGAGAGAGAGAAAACAAAAATACAACTCATACACTAGACAGTACATACAGTACACAAAGCATCCAAGCTACAAGCTGTGTGATTTGCTACTTCAAACCCTTCCAGCCAATAGCATGGAGAGAGAGAGAGAGAGAGAGAGAGAGAGAGAGAGAGAGAGAGAGAGAGAGAGGGGGGGGTGAACAGATATTATGTTTACATCAGTAAAAACAATTACAAATGTTGAGACGATTAATTTTTTTTATACACATTACGATGATAGTAGATCAATATAATAAAATATACATGGATTCTGTAAGTGAAATGACATTTTATTGATATTTTGCTGCGTTTTCATTAAAAGATATGTATAGAGAGAGAGAGAGAGAGAGAGAGAGAGAGAGAGAGAGAGAGAGAGAGAGAGAGAGAGAGAGAGAGAGAGAGAGAGGGGGAGGGTTTGAACTGAGGTGTTTACATCAGTAAGCTGTTTCATGATTTTGAGGGATTTTACTTTAACATTTTATTGATATTCTGCTGTGTTTACATTAATATTAATATTTGAAAATTAGTAAACCATTTATCATAAAAAAGGGATTTTGACAAAGGAAAAATCTATTTCTGAGGAAGGTCCCGTGTCACCCGGTGAAATTCCATTACAGCACGAATTTCTAGGTATAATAATGCTAGATATACCAGAGAAAAAGAGCTTTCAGGAAAGCTGGGGTTACTACCCCCAGTCGAGCGTCTTCTAGGAAGACGTCGGTATAAGGAAGGGTGAGTGAAATACCACTACCACGGAAACATACTCGAAAGATCTCTCCTTATCAAAACCCCCGGAACAGAGCGGTGAGCCGTTACAGCCCCTACACTCAACACCCGCCAGGACGGCGACACCAGCGCCACCTACCTCATTCCATGCTAGCACTAACCCCAGACTTGGCATGTGCAAGTAGGGGGGGGAGAGTACTAGGTGAGTCAGGGAGGGTCACCGGGTGACACGGGACCTTCCTCAGAAATAGATTTTCCTTTGTCAAAATCCCTTTTCTGAGTTCAGTCCCGTGTCAGCCGGTGAAATAGTGATAGAGAATCATGCCAAGGCTGCAACTACGAGGAAAAAAAGGGGGTAATCTGAAGAAAAGGCAAAAATTACGAAAATAATTTTAATCAGGGAATCTCTTACATGTAGCAAGAATACTAAATCTAAGGCACATCAAAAACTTAATACTATGAAACGTGGGGAAGTCCCCGGCACGACGGGGAAGAGGCCCCAAAAATCTTAAAATTACTAAAGCAAATTGAAACATGAAATGTGCATAAGATAAATGCAAATACAACCTTAAAACTACACAAGTAAACTTAGGCTAAACACGTAAGAGACAAGATCAATGAAAAATAACATATACAGAACATATACATATATCTGGGGTACATGGAGCAAAATAAAAACCGCCCAGTACCCCACAAGAAAAAACAATCATAACATGTCAGATTACATTTTCCACTCAACAGAGACAAGATACATCAATATGAGGAGCCAGGCAGTGAGGCATAATCAACCAGGAGGATAAGCAGAGAAGTAAATGAGGCAGGCGGGGCGGGGGGGAAAGGATAGGATAAGGATATGATTAGTTAAGGTGGGGAGATGACACTACCCACAGCTATGGTAGAAAATTTCAGGGCTTCGAGCGATTTTAAATAGTGGCGTTTAAACACTAGAGGTGATTTCCAACCCGTAAATTTGGATAGTTCTGAGAAGTCCATATTATGAAAGTAATTAATGGAAGTAGCAACTGCTCGAATATCATGAACCTTAGGAACTGAATCTGGGTTGGCCTGTTTAATAAAATACAGAATTTGTTGTCTTATAGCATTCAGTGAAAGAGTACCACCTTTCTCCCTGATAAAAACAGGACCCGACTTACTCTGTGGAGTTCTTAAAAGGTAAGATTTAAGTGTATAAACTGGACATAAAGACTGGTCTTGAGGAAGGGGCACCACCTTCCAAGGAGACCATCTGTCTTGTGGGTCTTCGTTCTTGGCTAAAAATCTAGGGTCAGGGGAAAGGAGGACCTCTCCAGACGGGAGGAAGTTCACAAAATTATCACCTCTAGTAAGAGCCGATAGCTCTGAGATTCTAGCACCTGAAGCCAAGCTAATCAGAAATAAAGTCTTCCTTAACAGATCCTGATAAGAGCAATGAAAGTTATCCAACTCTGATGCTAACTTAAGGACGTCATTGAGAAACCACGTAACAGAATGTGGGCGTGATACTGGTCTCAGACGAGCGCATGCTCTGGGGATAGATGAAAAATAGGAATCTGTAAGGTCGATTTTAAAGCCGTAAAGAAATACTTTCTTCAGGGCTGACTTGACTGTGGTAATAGTGGCCGGAGCAAGGCCTTTTTCAAACAGTGATCTAAAGAAAGAAACTCCTAAATTAGTCGTCATGATTTTGGCTTCAGATGCTTTCAGGAAGGAGGCTAATTTTTTGACTGCTGAGTCATACTGTCTAAGAGTAGAATCTCTTTTATCTGATTCTAAAACAGAGTGTTGACAGGGTCAATGTTTGCTCCTTTTTGGCTGCAATTTTATAAAGTCCATAAAACTAGGGCATTCTGAATTCTTGAGGAAGCTGACACAGTCTTGGTTTGTACTGTCTGGGTCAGTATGGGCTTGGGAATCCGAAGACTCCATAATCCCAGTTCCTGAAGAAGAGGGAACCAATTGCTCTTCGGCCAATAGGGGCTACTAGGGCTGGTTGACCTTTGAATGTCCTGAGTTTGTGTAATACTTTCAGCAGTAAATTTATTGGAGGGAACAGATAAATTTTCTCCCAATTGTTCCAATCTACTGTCATTGCGTCTGTGGCGTACGCCTGAGGGTCCAGGTTCGGGGCCACGTAACAGGGGAGCTTGAAGTTGCTCTCCGTCGCGAACAGATCCACTTGGAGGCCCGGAACCTGGCGGCAAATCCATTTGAAAGATTCCATGTCCAGGGACCACTCCGTCTCCAACGGAGTAGCCCTGGACAGGGAATCCGCCACCACGCCCGCACCCCGCTAGGTGGGTGGCTGACAGGTGCCAGCCGTGCTTGTTCGCCAGGGAGAAGATAGCAACCATTACTTGGTTTACTCGACCTGATTTGGAGCCGCCCCTGTTGATGCAATGAACTACCACTGCGCTGTCCAATACCAGCCTGATATGAATCCGGTTGGGGGGGCGGATTTTCTTCAGAGTTAGAAAGACCGCCATAGCTTCCAGGGTATTTATATGGAACTGCTGAAACATTGTGGACCATGTTCCTTGTACTTTCTGTTTTGGTGAATATCCCCCCCAGCCGCTTAGGGAAGCGTCTGTGTGAACAACTAGTGCCGGAGGGGGAAATTGAAGTGGAACTGTTTTGGACAGGCCTCTGACTGTGGTCCAAGGCCGCAGTCTTGTCTTTAAGATTCGAGGAATAGAGGAGACCTTGTCTCTGAGCTTGACATTGGCTCGACTCCGCCACACTCTGTTTATGTCTTTTAGTTTTGCTTTTAAGAGCAGGTCCGTCACTGAGGCAAATTGAAGAGACCCAAGGACTCTTTCTTGGGATCGGCGGGATGCCGATTGATTTTTGAGAAATTTCCTGGTGAGAGATGCTATCTCTTTCCTCTTGGGAGGCGGGAGAGATAACGTGTGAGAGGACAGATCCCACTGGAGACCCAGCCACTGAAACCGGGACTCGGTCAGGCGGGACTTCTCTCTGTTCAGTTGAAAACCTAACGACTCCAGGAAATTGATGACTATGGACGTAGCCTTCTGACACTCCGGAACTGTTGGTGCCCAAATTATCCAATCGTCTAGGTACGCTGCTAGGGATATCCTCGAGACCGGAGTTGTTGCACTACCGTGTCCGCCAGCTTGGTGAATACCCTGGGCGCAATGTTTAGACCGAAGGGCATGACCCTGAAGGAGTAGGCTTGATTCCCGAGTCTGAAACCGAGGAACTGAGAGAAGTTCCGCGCAACCGGGGCGTGATAATAAGCGTCTGAAAGATCGATAGAGGTGGTGACGGCTCCACGCGGAGGTAGAGTCCGCACCTGAGCTACCGTAAGCATGCGAAATTTGTCGCATTTTATGTAGAGATTTAGACGCGACAGATCCAGGATCACTCTTTGCTGATCGGAGTCTTTTTTGGGAACAGTGAATAACCTGCCTTGAAACTTTAGGTGCCTTACTTTCTTTATTGCTTGTTTGTTGAGCAATTCTGTCACGTAATCCTGTAGGATTGATGTGGGTGGCTGGTAAAATCTGGTTAGAGGAGGAGGGTTCTTGATCCAGCTCCATCCTAGTCCTTTGGACACAATGCTGTGTGCCCAAGGGCTGAAGGTCCATTGGTCCCTGAACCAATACAGGCGACCACCTACCTGAGTTCTCTCAGTGGGAGGGAGCGGGTTTATTCCCTCTACCACGTCCAGGCCTTCCCCTTGGGGTGGTGTTGAGCTTTCCTCTATGAGGGGCTCTGCCTCTTCCCCCCCTTGCGACCCTATTAAGGCCGTGAAAGTATCCACGGCCCTCATATGTGGGGTTGTACGCTGGCGGCCACATAGGGCGCGCAGCTGGTTGGACCAGCACATACTGTTGGGGGTGAGCCTTGGAGGTGGAAGGCTGTGCTACTGCCGAGACCGGGACGGCTTGAACTACCGCCTGATGGTGGGGCCTCTTATGCCTCCTGAAACGTTTGCCTCCTCTCGTCTGGGGGCCGGCAGATTCTGGGGTCTTGCGCTTGTAGGCAGAAATGCCCCAGCGAGAGCGCAGACTCTGATTGGCCCTTGTAGCTTCGGCCATAACATTTGTGACCTCCTCTTCTGGGAAGAGGTTAGGTCCCCAGATCGAGCTTTTAATGAGCTTGTTAGGCTCGTGGCGGATAGTGGCATCGGCGAATATGAACTTCCTGCATTCCAGTCTGGCCATGATGAACTCGAACAGGTCAGACTGAAAGCCAGCCAGCAGGGACTTAGCCAAGACCTGAAAAGAAATGGCTCGTCCGCGCAGGAGACGGCAGTAGCTTCAGTAAGGCAGACGGAGTTCAAGGACCGGGCTAACTTAGTCCGGGCATCAAACTCCGCCTTCAACAAAGATTCCGGCAGCTTGGGGAGCTGCTAACTGAATTGCGAGGAAGCACAGAAGGGGTCCAGCTTCCCGACAGTGAAAGTGGACGGGCGCCCACCCAGAACTCATCACTTCCTGGGAATACCAGGAAGTGGGGTCTGTTTCCCTCAGCTGCGGTAATGGATTACCTTCAAAGCACGCTCGGGCCGTGAGCCAGAGCGACTTTGTTCAAGCAAGGGGTGGGCAGGTTGTCTCCCAGGGCGAACATTGTGAAGTTGCCCTTGAAAGGAGTCAACTTCAGTATTTTCTGCCTGCCACTCCGTCCAGAGTGCGCAGGAGAGCCGACTGAGCTTGGTCCCTAGGGACGATGACAGTCTCCCTAGGAACCTTATCTGACCGAATCCATGCTTCCTCCGTTAGTCTCACGGCCTGGGTAAGGGGGCAAGAGATCGGGGGAAGAACTCCAATTCCTCCAGCCGTCTCGTGCCAAGACCTTCAACCGTGAGCTTGCCATCATGTTGGATGGCCCGGAGTCGAAACGCCAAGGGTTACCGACATCGAACGGCGGGAGGTCCGCTGTGTCGGGGATAACATACTGGGGTTCGGCTGGGGTGGGCGAGCCATTCCCGCCAGTATATTATCATGACTGGCCAACTTCTCGGAGATTTTACTGAATCTCAAATCTAAATCCTCAGTGAACTTCCTGAAAAGTTGGTTCGCAAAGGCCTCTCAAGCGCCGAAAGCAGGCTGGCGAGGAGGGCTTGGTTTTGCAGCCCTCTTACTCGCGCCTTTGCCGGAGGAACCAGACTTGCTCCCGGAGGCTACAGGTCCTGAGACCTTAGCCTTCGACGGGGGGAAGGGCGATGCCTTCTTGGAAGACGAGGACTTATAGCCCTTCGCCTTCCATGAAGTCTTCAACTTCAACTTGGGGATAGCAGACGGAGCTCTATCACCCAAGGAGGAAGACTTCACAAAACCTGTGAAGGAAGAAACAGATGAAACTGGGGAGTCAAAAAGAGGGGGGCCCGCCCCAACAACCTCACCTACCTCGCTACTTACCACCTGGTCCTGCTCGGTGTTCATCGGTTCCAGGTCTAAGTCCAAGGCGGCTACATCCTCCGAGACCTCAGCGTAGAGGATATCCACTTGGGGTGGCTGGGTCGCATCCCGGATTTGCTGGATGATGGGGGTGGCAAGATCTTCTGGCACTGCGGCCGCCACCCGTGCGCCGGGGTAGAGCAGGTCCCTCAACTTAGCGTCGAGGACGTAGGGCTTCCCCGACGGAACATTCCTGCCAAACCCAGCCACCCAGGCCCGGAGGGATTCCAAGGCAGACTTCTTGGAAGACTCGTCCGCCTGCAAGAAAACCAACAATTAGCCAAGAACGAAAAAACAGTCCGGGAACCCCGTAAACAATATACAATATGAGGAGCGTAAAAACGGAAGAAGACTGTCACTTACCGACTCATCCTGGACGGTTGCACAGAGAGCGAAGCAAACCTCACAACCATCGGGGTGCCAAACTACCAGGTCGTCGAGTCGGACCGCACAACCAGCGTGGGTCTGGCACACTACGTGACCGTAGGGTTGTTGGAGGGAAGCGGTACACCCCGGCTCCTCACAGCGAACAGTCTGTAAGTAGAAAAGTACATAAAAGTACATGAACCCACCACCCTAAGCAATCTAAAGCCGGCAAGGCCGGGAAACTCAACTACAACCGGAATACTCCGGCAGAGAAGAACTCCCTTATCATAAACTGGGCCAATAAGCTCTAAATTACACAGAGTGGAAGGTAAAAGCTTCCAGACCCCGGAATACTCCGGGGAATGAAAGAATGAGAAACCAGGAACTCACCACAAGGGCTGCCAGTAAAAATAACGGCGGAGCCCCCGGGTGTAGAACCGGACTCACGTATATATATAATATAAAGGAGGAGAGTACTCCGTTAGATAAACAGACTTATCTAAATATCATTCAAAAATAATAACATTAAACAAGTGACGGTAAATACTCCGGAGACCGGAGGGATCCGCTCCCCTTATATAATGTAAATCCTTTCCTCACTTACTTCCCCGCCGGAGAAACAAGACGGGCAAGATGCTCGTATGTTCATAACATAAGCCGGAGCAATTATATTTAACCCTATCTACGTAACCCGACGGGGAGATGAGAGGTGTGGGATAGTGTCTCGAACACGTTCGAGCTAACGAACCACCAACACCAACGCAGCGATGCTAGGGACTGTATGGGAGGGAGCGAATCCCTCTACCAAATGGAGGAGTCCCTGAACTCGGAGAAAACGCCATCTAGCGTCACCCGCGCGAGTAGAGCAAGGCTGGAAGGGAGGTGAGGGGGGGGAGGGGGTGGAGTAGGGGAGAGGGGTAGGCTACCAAGAAGGGAACAGGAGACAGGGGAAAAACATATCACCTGCTCAACTGCACCCATACCTCCAAGAATAATGAAACTTGGGAGGGTAGCCTACTACTGGAAGCTACCCAGCCCGATGCCCGACTCCTTCCTAGGCGAAGCCTAATAGGGACCTAACCTAGTATAGGCTAGGAAAAAAGGGAGGAGTGCGGAGGGGAGGAGGAAGCAACAGGGAGAGAAATTTTGTGCCGAGAACCAACCGGGATCGAGAAGGGGGGGCAAGGAGGCGACTAGCCTAGAGGAAACACATCCAAAGAACTCTATTCCCCCAAATGAAGGAAGAGAACTAAGGGGCTCACTCTGCCCACCAAAAAACGACCCCGGAGGAAACAGCAACCAAAACTCCCTCAACCTGATGATCTCCACACCCAGGGCAAGGGGATGGAAGCAAAACAAGCCTACTCCACTAAATAACCATCACACATAAAAACGGAACAAAAATGTGCTCAATAGGTGCGAGCCTACCTCGGGGAAGCGGTTAGATCTGAGGCTGCCGCCACCACAAGGAGGTAAACAACAAAATAAATAAAATAAAAAGAGAGCACCATCTCCAAGAATAAAATAATTAGCCTAATTGAGACCAAAAATAATAAGGAACCCAACCTGGGGGGGTACCTGGACGGGGCATCACCCTAACAAAGGCCGATAGGCCAATGAAACGTAATTTCGTGAAACAAAAAGGGGGGAGCCACCGCAGGGAACCACCAGGATGGGAACCAAGGGGCAAAAATCTATCTATAACGACGAGGAGACAACTCCAACAGAAAAGAACTGAAGGAGTCGCCTCGCGGTCGACATGGCTGGCGGAGGACGCCGTGGCGTCATAAAAAGATCTCAATATTTATGAAAATACGAGACCATAACAGCCAAAAAATAGAACAAAACCCCACAAGAAGATGGTACTTAACTTGGAGATGGTAAAGCTGCTCGATGACATGGCGTTGATGAAAATAATCCAAAAAAGGAAGACGAGCACACAAAAGAAATGGACGCAATCACGTGCTAGAAAATGGAATGAGGTAGGTGGCGCTGGTGTCGCCGTCCTGGCGGGTGTTGAGTGTAGGGGCTGTAACGGCTCACCGCTCTGTTCCGGGGGTTTTGATAAGGAGAGATCTTTCGAGTATGTTTCCGTGGTAGTGGTATTTCACTCACCCTTCCTTATACCGACGTGTTCCTAGAAGACGCTTGACTGGGGGTAGTAACCCCAGCTTTCCTGAAAGCTCTTTTTCTCTGGTATATCTAGCATTATTATACCTAGAAATTCGTGCTGTAATGGAATTTCACCGGCTGACACGGGACTGAACTCAGAAAATGTATTTAGTCACGAAAATAAAATGAAAATACAGTAATCAGCGAATATTGCTCTATGAAAAATCTGCAGATTAGTTAATTTTCCACAATATGTTTGGAGATAAGTTCCACAGAAAAACCTGCGATTAACTGAAGGTGCGACTGCTGATCCGCAACCTAGCAGGGACCCACGGTGCTGTTACAGATCACTGCTGAGTATTGCTGCTGATATTTATGAACTGGTCATTATTGCGGTAGTTACAGCTAACTGATATTGGGAATTACTATAATCCAGCTGTAAATTTGTTACACTGGATTTTAATACTGCAGTGTAAAGGCATATAATTGTTACTGAAAATTATTGCTAACTTTTATCATATTTTAGTGTCACTTTTTTATTCATTCTTAATCTGATAGTTCACATTAAAGCTGGACACTTAACCCTTTCCTGCCCAATTGACGGCATATTACGCAATAACCCCCTACCCCCCTTCCTGTCTGACTGACGTAATTATACGTAAAATTTACCAACATTTTTCGTACGTGTGGTAGGGGTAAATTTTTTTTATTTTCGTACAGTTGGTGGTTTCCATAGGCTAAAGCATACCTTGGACCGTGTAACTTAGGCATCGATACGCCAGGCAAGCAGTCCCTATACTGCGCATGCGCAATTCCCTGGCATAGTAAATTTCCCACAATGAAATCAGCTGATCCTACCCACGTTTCTCTCTCGTATCTTACATTTTTTTTATAAAATGTAGGATTACATTATTGGAAACACTCTGTTTGGTATCCTCTATTTTCTATAAATTTTTAGTTCCTCTACTGTGCATGCATGCAAATCCATGGCGTAGTAAAATTCTCACAATGACATCAGCTGATCACACCCACGCAGGCCTGGCAGGCCACACTTCTGTCAGAGACCATGCGTGAGGCTGGGTAAACACGTGTGGCTGTTTACATAAAGCGACGTCAAATCGAGAACAGTTTCAACATGCTTTCGCAAAGTTTTTGCTGTAAAACTAGCGGAAATTTGTTAGTGCATCACATAGAGACGTCTGGATTTTAGGCAGGGCTCTGAATCTCATTTTTCATTATCATATATATGGATATTTAGAGAATTTTCTTGGCTTTCTCATAAAAATAATTCATTCACCCAACTGTTATAGCTTTTGAGCTACGAACGATAATGTTGACAACGGTAACATTTTTTTTCGTTCGAACAGCTTATAACGTCAAAATGAAACTGTTGCTCTTACCAAAGCCATTTTTCTTGACTCTCACTTTATTCCTCAACCTTTCCTCTACATTTTTGTATATTTACAAAGTAATCTCTATGAAAAAATCCGAGGTAGAGCTCTTAAAAAAAAAAAATCTAGCGATAATTCTCACCGTATGCCTGGTGTGCGCTCTGTTTCTTACCCACTTTTCTATCAATTTTTCACCAACTGGGCTGATTCGTTTTTCATTATTTTATATGTCGATATTTAGAGAATTTTCTTGGCTTTCTCATAAAAAAATAATTCACTTGCCTAACTGTTATAGTTTTTGAGCTACGAACAATAATGTTGACAACGGTAACTTTTTTTTTCGTTTCGATCAATTTATAACGTCAAAATGAAACTGTTGCCGTTACCAAAGCCATTTTTCTTGACTTTCCCTTTATTCTTCAACTTTTCCTCTACTTTTTCGTATATTTACAAAGTAATTTCTATGAAAAATAACCGAGATAGGGCTCTTCAAAAAAAAAAAATTTTCTAGCGGATAATTCTCATCATACGCCGCAGAGCGCTCTGTTTCTCACCCTCTTTTCTATCAATTTTTTCACCAACTGGACTTATTCGTTTTCCATTTTTTATATGTCAATATTTAGGGAATTTTATTGGCTTTCTCATAAAAAATTATTCATTCGCCTAACTGTTATAGCTTTTGAGCTACGAACGATAATGTTGACAACGGTAACATTTTTTTTTCGTTTCAATCAAATTATAACGTCAAAATGAAACTGTTGCCGGTACCAAAGCCATTTTTCTTGACTCTCACTTTATTCTACATCTTTTCCTCTACATTTTCGTATATTTACAAAGTAATTTCTATGAAAAATAACCGAGATAGGGCTCTTCAAAAAAAATTTTTCTAGCGATAATTCTCACCATAGGCCGGGCAAATCGCTCTGTTTCTTACCCTCTTTTCTATAAATTGTTTCACCAACTGGACTTATTCGTTTTCATTGTTTTATATATCAATATTTAGAGAATTTTGTTGGCTTTCTCATAAAAAAATCCATTCGCCTAACTGTTATAGCTTTTGAGCTACGAACGATAATGTTGACTACAGTAACATTTTTTTCGTTTCAATCAATTTATAACGTCAAAATGAAACTGTTGCCGTTACCAAAGCCATTTTTCTTGACTCTCACTTTATTCTACATCTTTTCCTCTACATTTTCGTATATTTTCAAAGTAATCTCTATGAAAAATAACCGAGATAGGGCTCTTCAAAAAAACTTTTTCTAGCGATAATTCTCACCATACGCCGGCAAATCGCTCTGTTTCTTACCCTCTTTTCTATAAATTTTTACCAACTGGACTTATTCGTTTTTCATTGTTTTATATATCAATATTTAGAGAATTTTGTTGGCTTTCTCAAAAAATAATCCATTCGCCTAACTGTTATAGCTTTTGAGCTACGAACGATAATGTTGACAACGGTAACATTTTTTTCGTTTCAATCAATTTATAACGTCAAAATGAAACTGTTGCCGTTACCAAAGCCATTTTTCTTGACTCTCACATTATTCTTCAACTTTTCCTCTACATTTTCGTATATTTACAAAGTAATTTCTATGAAAAATAACCGAGATAGGGCTCTTCAAAAAATCTTTTTCTAGCGATAATTCTCACCATACGCCGGGCAGAGCGCTCTGTTTCTTGCCCTTTTTCTATCAATTTTTCACCAGCTGGACTTATTCGTTTTCCATTCTTTTATATGTCGATATTTAGAGAATTTTATTGGCTTTCTCATAAAAAATAATTCATTCGCCTGACATTCATATTTTTTGGGTTACGAACGAAAATATGAAAATAAGTAAAGATTTTTTTTTTTCGTGAAATAACTCACATTTTTTTGTATTTAGAGGGCTGGGACTCTTATTCTGACTATTCCACCATAAAATATAAACATTTAGAAAAAAAGGACAGCAAAATGAACGTTGTTGGCATAAAATTTCTATTTTTGCTGAATTTTCGAAATAATTATTTTTTCGCACTGTCGAAGCTCCCCAGACACATCGGGCTCATGTGCCCTCAGTGATGTGATAACTATGCAGATATGAAAGGGTTAAT
The DNA here is from genome assembly GCF_040412425.1 of Macrobrachium rosenbergii. Classification (NCBI taxonomy): domain Eukaryota; kingdom Metazoa; phylum Arthropoda; class Malacostraca; order Decapoda; family Palaemonidae; genus Macrobrachium; species Macrobrachium rosenbergii. The sequence goes on from NC_089746.1 coordinate 1,748,637, forward strand.
GCTGCATAACCTTCCATTAATTATTTAAGCACTTTGCTATTAGTTATTTTAGTGCTTTAAAATAACCTGTTCAAAGAAATCTTGTTTGAATCACAATCACTTCAATGTTATATCCTGTGTAAAAGTACCTTATATTTCACATAGTGCTGTGCTTATTGTTAACATTTTGCTAAGTGCCTAGTTATTAGGGTAACTGAACTCATTTTCTTAAGCTATCTTATTTATGTAATCCTGATCTGCATAAGGAACAAATAAGCTTATGTTTGGTCAGACTTGGTGGTATTTTGTATTGAATTTACTCGAGATAATGGTCCTAGCATTTCCAGCATGGAATAAGAATAGATTTTAAAGAAACTGAAGATGACATGAAGTTATATTATTTGCAAATAGTTGGTGAATGCAGGGGACTGTAGAGGGGAAGTGTCCAATTCGTCAAGAAAGGAACTGGGAGAGAGAGCTTTAGAAGTGAAACTGCATAAGATGGAATTGGAATTGCCTGAATTAGCAGTAGAATCCAAAGAGAAAGGAGCAATGGGAGGAGAGACAACCACAGAAAATCTTAAAAGTGCAACTAGAAATTCTGAGGCTTAAGCTAGAAATGGAAAGGGAAGAGAGAGTGAGAACAAGAAAGAGCTGATAAACTGGAAAAGGTATAGCAAAGTAGTAAAGCAGTGGCGAGAGCACTGAAAGAAGAGAGAGAACCACAACTAGCAGCCAAGAAATGTTATGAGGATAGGTTAGAAGAGAAGCAGGCCAGATAGCAAAGAGATCAGTCATTGGCCTCTCAAATCAATACCAGCCATGAAGATGATGCCATCTTCTTGGACACATTTGCAGCTGCTTGCAAAAGCTGTAAGGTATCAGACATTATGGGTAAACTTGGTGTGACCTCATCTTACTGAAAAGGCAAATACATAATTGTCCATGCTCTAAACAGAAGATTTAATCAAATATGAAAAAAGGAAGCTGTTGTTGCCTCGCAAATACAGACTGACCCTCAGAGAATACCACCACATGTTTGATTCAGCATATCACAAGGTAAGTGAGAGCTACACTCAGTTTGGATCTCGAGTTCAACTGATTGAAATATTATCTGAAAAGCTGAGGCACATAAGAGTCATGACATACCAGTCAGGAGTTAAAATCCACCTTGATTTAATGGTGGCAAATCAGTTCAAGACTGCTCTCCCTGAAAGAATTAGAGTATTAAGGAGTAAATGATGTGCCAAGAAGGTATTTCATAGCTCAAAACAGACAATCTTGAACTATGAGACTGTAAATATTTATAACCAAAACCATGCTTTCAGTAGTTGTCATCATGGAACCAAGACTCAAAGTAAGATTTCAAGGAATGATCACGATCAAAAGAGTTTACCCTCTAAGGTTAGGGAAGAAATGCGGAAGGGAACTGTTTTTACTGCAAAATACAGGGGCATAGTTGGAACAGGTGTTTTGTGAGGGACAAGGACTTAGCATCTGGCATAGTAACAACTAGAGATAAATCTTTTTTACCCATCCACGGAATAATTGTTGTTGAGCCTACTGAGAAAGCTCTGTTAGATCCTGAGATGTCTAGAAATCATCAATGCTGAATTATTTCTTTAATGCAAAGCGCAAAGCTTGAATCAAAGGAAAACAACCTCACGAGAAAACGAAGAGCAATGGTTTAAGGTGGTTACTTGTAATGGTAAAATATTCACAGCATATGTGGATACTGGAGCAGATATTTCAGCAGTGAAGAAGCACTGTGTTAAACCTGAGCAAATTGCATCAGGGAAGAGGGCAAGATTGAAATCAGCTTTTAACCATGTAGTTGATACCGAAATAGGTAGTGTGCAGGTGACTAGCTGTTATGCACCCGCTGACATATTGTGCGCCATAACAGACGAACTAGATATGCCATATGATATGCTTTGTCATCAGATGCTTATGATAAACTGCTCCAACATGAAAGGCACCAGCTGTGAAAATTACAGACTCAATGTTGCTAAAACATCAGAACATTGCAGATATTGCAGGTTCAGAAGAGGGGTAAAATGTTGAACGAAGACGAGGGTAGACCTCTTGAAATACCTGTTCAGAGTAGGTGTGATCTTTCATGCAAACCACAACAGGTATGTTCTGTCAGTTAAAGATGGAGTGTTGTACCACAATGGTCTTGTACTTGGAGAGGCAGTTACTCGGTTAGTTGTGCCTGTTGGGAAGAGAGGCCATGTGCTAAAATTAGCACATGAATCTGTATGGTTTGCACACCCACGTATCAGGAAAACATCTGAATGCATAAGATACTCTTCTGGTGACCAAATTTGCATCAAGACGTGCAAAGATATTTAAATGTGTGTCACATGTCAAATGAAGGCACAGCAACAGGCTAGTGATTCCGTCTCAATTACACCAATTGGAAGACCACAATGCCACACCAATTGGCAGACCACAGTGTCCCTGGGAAATGATGAATATGGATTACATAGGTCCCCTTCAAAGTGACATGTAACATCAGTAATAGACTATGCTACTACTTGTTGGCCATAGGCAGTGGGACTATCATTTCTACCAACCAAGGGAACCTGTGAAGCTCTTCTCCAGATATTTCCAAGTACTGGAATAAAAAAAAGTTATTGTGTCAGACTGCATCACAAATTCTACTTCAAAGCTGACGACTTTGATGGAGAAGCGGTTGGGATGTGTCCCAAAGTTTTCAATTCCAGGCTATCCTAAAACAAATGGCTTGGTTGAGATGTGGATTGGTGTTCTAAAATCCATGATCAGATCTAATATAGATGAATATCCGCAGTACTGGGATAAGTTGCTAACATTGCCACTTTGGGCATACAAAGAGGTACCTAATAGCACTATTGGGGTTTCCCTTTTTCAAATGATGTTTGGTTGGCAACCTCATGCACCTCTTGCTTTGTTAAAAGAGACATGGCTCAGGGAAAAGAATTTATCCCCTGGGATTGGAATGACTGCTGTGCAATATCTTGAAAAGGTAAAGAAAAGCTTGGATTCAGCTCCTCAGAAATCTTTAGAATGTGGAGACTGCCAGCAATAAATTTATTTTTGATATAGGAACAGCAACACTAAGTGGTTGGGGCCTTGCACAGTACTGAAACGGATTACTAATCACTCTTATCTTGTTGAAATCAATGATGGGCATAAATTGCAGTTACATGCCATCAAAATCAAGCACTATGAATATTAAGTTGCTCTACTCAGCATCATTCATGAAGACGATGAGCATTTCGGTGAGCTTCAGTGTGCTCCATCAGCATCTAGAACAAAGTCAGAAGGTTTACCATCAACTAAGTTTCAGCTGAAATTGTTAGTTATTTGGAAGCAAAGAGAAAGGGAGAATTTCAGCAAATATTATGAATACAATAAACTATCTTCAGATGGGTCAGGCAAATTTGATAGGTTTAATCATACACTGAATTCTTTTAGTGTTGTGTGATGAAGTTGATTGTCAAATTTAAGTGTTGTTAGATGCAGGATGATAATTCCCTCAAGTTCATTTGCACACATCATTGTTTGTGTGAAAAAGAAAGATTCTAAATATCTTAACTTGGGCACTAAACCAGATAGATTCCCAGTGCCAAGCATAGTTGAGTTAATTTATCAAATTGGTCATGCAATCTTCATTACTACATGAGACCTTACAGAGGGCTACTGTCAGCACTAATGAATGCAGGAGCTGCATTTCAGAGGGTCACAAATGACCTTTTGAGTTACACATGGGATATTCTCGTGGATACATAAATGATATTGCAATTCATTCCTCCAGCTGGGAGGAACAGTTGAATCATTTGTGAAAGGTTTGGTAATCTATCAGAGGTGCTCACTGAACAGTTATTATTCAGAAATGAACATTTGGGCAGCCCATGGTGAAGTATTTGGATCTGGACACTATGGACCTGACCCCTGTTACATAGAAGTTATCTCTAATTTACCAACTCCCAAGACAAAGAAAGAGTTGCAAAGAACACTAGTAATGTACAACTATTACAAAGGATATATTGAAGGATATGGTCAAATAGTGAAGACACTTACAGATTTAACAAAGAATGAAGTTCCTGGGAAAATTCCTTGGAATAAAGAAACCAGAGATAGCTTTGAATTGCTAAAAAAAACCAAGCTATACTCCGTCACTGATGATGGCTGTGGGGTAGGAGCATGCCTGTGTCTATTAGATGCTGATAGGAGAGAACACATGCTAGTCAGGAGTTGAATGAATCACAACAGAGGTGGTCAACCATAGAGAAAGAAGCATGTGCGGTTGTGTGGGCTTTAAAGAAGTAAGACTAAGTTCTCTTCTGATGAAAAGTAAGAATTGTATCTAATCACAATCCATTAGGACCTAAGGTGTCCAAGGACTTGTGGGCAATGTTCCTTGGGCAGTATGAGGTAATGTTAGCCTGGCATCTCCAGACACCTCCCTCATTACTTGGAAAACCAAGAAGTTCCTCCAAAATGATAGGAACTGGCCAAAGCCAATGACTTCAAAAGGTTTTGCTCAAACTGTATGCCTGTCTCCTTCACTGGATGAATTGTAGGTATGTTTGACTGCACCACAAAGCCCAAAAGAATGTGTGTTCTTGGTTATCTCCTTGTGCTTGCTGGTAATAACAAAAAGGTGCCAACACTGGTCAAACAAGTTGGGTCCGTCTTAAAAAATACCACAAAGCTTGCACTGGCCATAAATTAGGAAGCTGGTTGAGGCAGAGACTCCAGCAGGCAATGGAGTTTTGACCTGTGTTTCATACCACAGGGGTACCTCCTACAGGTAAGACATCAACTACAGGAGGCTGAACAGAGTTGAATGGAGCTAGCAACAGAAGCAGATGATGCATGGTTAGTACCCAGGGCACCAACTGCAGAAAAACCAGTCCAGGAATTATGATAAAAATGGGCTTCGTGGAATATCAGCAAATGGTTACATCTTCAGTTGGTACTCCAAAGAAGTGGACATTCCAGAGGCAGTCAATGACGCAGGGGTATGGAAGTGAACCATGCGCATATGTCAGGGTCTCACCTGGAGAGAACCTGGCATGCACACCTGGAACATCTCTAAAGAAGAGAATGTGCTGTCACCTATCTTCATGTGTCTAAGTCCCTTGGACTGAACAAGAGAAAAACAAGCTGCAGAGACATGGGGAAAGGGAGTCCAGGTGGAAGCAGCCAAAGAGCTTTGGAGGTGTCAAAGACAGAGCACTCGCCCCCACCCCACGACACCATCAAATGCTCCTTTATCTTCCCCTGCTACTTGCCAAACCTCTTCCACTGTAAGGGGGAGGCCCAGGCCAAACACCCCTCGGAAGGAGATTCATGACTGCAGAGAGAGAACAAAAACCACAGGGATCCACTAACATACAGGACACAATGAGACCACACACACAAACTTCTATCCTTTACAAATGTGTTGTTCACTTTTTTAAACAAATCAATAACCACAAAATTACAATTCACCAAAAAATGCAGAAAGTTTCAGCTTAGCAGTCATTAGCACCAATGCAAGACGTCCTCCCTTGATGGTGAATGAAGAAAAATGCTTGTTCCCAGTATGAGGGGGGGGGGAACTCCCCTGCCCCAATTCAGATACCTGTCTCCATTTAATTATCTTGTTACTAAATTTTAATGACCGATTCCAGATCTCACTTAGGAATACTCCTGCATTAAAGATGATGGTCTGTATTCCTGTAGGAACAACTACTGCTTATCGCTCTTTAGCCAGTCAGTGCCTCTTCTGCATTTGGCACTAAGACCATGCCTATCCCTTCTCTATCAATCCCATCTGCTATTTCTGAATGAACATACACAATACCACTTTCTAATCCTTCTCTTCCCATTCCTATGCACCATGATTCACAATCAAAGATGTCCAGTTCATATCTCTTTAATTATTTCCATACCTGTTTTATCTTTTCAATCTGATTCAGGGTTCTAATGCAAAAATTTCTCATATTCAATTTAGTCTCAGTATTTTTAAGCTAAGAGATTCTTAGCACCCCCTTATGCCATCTCTTAATTGTGCCTATTCACTTATGTGGCAGAACAAACAGGGGATTCAGTGGCTAAATACACTAAAGGACAGCCAGTTCCTTTTGGTGCATATTTCCTAGGTGACTAAAGCCAGTGACCCCTGTTAATACCTACTAGTCTTTATCCAAAGTCATCCAGCAGGAATTTAGGGTTGAAGCCAAAAAGACAAAGCACTTGGTGCCTTAACCCTATTCATCATCCCACTGCCAATGACTTCCAGTGCAAATCCTTAGCAAGGCAACCATTTCTGATTGTGGATATAGCCATGACCCAAAGGCATGTCAGCCCACAAGACAGCTGGTGTTGGTACCCTGAGCTCAGGGCTCTAATCTAGGTTTTTACCAGTAAGCCTAGCTGGACCTAATGCTCATCAATGGCAGAGGTGTATCCTCTTTGACCTACAATTATGGGTCTCTCTAACTTCTCCAATAACCACCAAGGATGAAGTCAAGGCAAGGAACTTTCTGGCTGAATGCATATTGGCCATACGGTATAGGGAAGGTTCTCCCAGATTTCCCATGGAAAGCCACACTGCCTTCAGCAGCTCCATTTCATGGGGATATGTAAGACTTGACAGTGCAGAAGCATAAGAGGCAGGAATGAATGTAGGGATAAAGGAGATTATGGGAACCCCACTGTACCACTAAGGGGGAATGGGCAGAGACAATCCCAGCAGCACTAGCTGGGGTTAAGGCTGAAAAAGAATGGGGAAGAAGAGGTAAAAAAATTAAGTATACCTTAGTTTAACCAGACCACTGAGCTTATTAACAGCTCTCCTAGGGCTGGCCCGAAGGATTAGATTTATTTTACGTGGCTAACGGGACCTACAGCTTATTGTGGAATCCGAACCACATTATAGAGAGAAATGAATTTCAATCAGCAGAAATAAATTCCTCTTATTCTTCATTGGTCGGTTGGAGATTCGAACTCGCGGCCAGCAGAGTGCTAGCTGAGAACGGAACCCACTCGCCCAACGAGGAACCTGGAAGAAGAGGTAAGAATGGCAGTGTGTTACCCTCCAAAGACACCAACAGTACATTCTTTGACCACCTTTCCTTAACACAGATTTCTTCCACTGGGCAGGCAACCACATGACACACTCGAAAAATAGTAAGAATGAAGGTCAACAGATACACAGGACATGTACTTAGCATACAACCATTCTCATCCAAGATATCTATGTTGACCATTCTTTTTTTGGCAGGAGAATCATCAGGCACCATTATTCTTACAACAGTCCAAAGCCAAAATCAAGTAAGTCAAAGTCATCAACCATGGAAATACTCAGAACAGCTTCAACAACAGCCATGATGACTGAAGTGAAACATATTCGATAAGCATGGTGGCCAAAGAAAAGGTGAATGCAGTTCTCCTACCAATTCATCTGTCACTACTTAAATAAACAAAATTTTCCCAAAGGTACATCCATACAAAAGATGAAGGTTTGCATTTTCACAAGAACAAAAGTCATTACCCTATACTGTATATAAAAAAGATTATTAAAACAATCAAAACAATCACATGAAGTTGTTGTAACTCCTGAAACTATTTCATAAACTCTTACCCATAGTAATAATTGAAGGTCTAATTCTTGGGTGAGGCATGGGAGGTAACTTCCTGCAGGTGCTACCGTACTGGCATGAGCTCAATATATTAACTAGAAATATATCTTCATCATCACAACAAGCCAGCACTGTCTTCATGCCCCTCTGTCTGATAGATCTAATTCTGCGTGTCTTCTTCAAAGCATCCCGCACCATTTCAGCTCCAGGTGAATCCCAGGGAGGCTTGCCTGCTTTAAGATCTTGTAAGGCCTGCTGGAATCTTGGATCATATTTCAAATCGGCAGATTCTCTCAAACAGTTTGTAACAAGTGACCTTAAAGGAATTATACACAGTCTTTATTAGCCATTTTTTCCATTTTTTTCTATGATAAAGCAGGTAATGGCAGTAAGAAAGCCATTCCAGTTTTGTAATGATATTGAATTATGCAGGGTTGCATAAAGAGTGAAACTGTTCCTAAAATGACATTATAATGTTCTGCTTATTGTCTCTTATAAAACAAAAAGACTATATGTACTTCCATTTCTTATACAGTACACTAATTTCAGAAGAAATCTGCAATGTGCATCAAAATAACTAAATGAAATGTTAATCACACTTGATAAACTATAATTTTTATAAGTTCTGAACAGTAATTCCATACAGACACTAGAATGTCAAGGCTTTCCAAGTAATTTATCCCTTGGAATTACTTCCACTTTTCATAAAAAGCAGCAAATTTAAGCAGAAGTTACTGCGGCAAAAACATTCCTTACACTTCAGTCCATGGCATTTCAATACTATTGCACAATGTACCTTGCATAACCATTTTTATGTAGGTATCATGAATGGTATAAAAAAAAACATTGATTCTATCATAAAGTATTACTGTTCTGTTTTCTCATTGGCAAAAATGAAAAGTGATCGATGTCATAGCCACTATACCATTTCTGCTATAGGAAATGCTCCCAGCAAAGGAAACTGATTGACAAAATGAATAGGCATACCATTCAGAAGCATTCAGGAGAAAAAGGACCAGATAAGTCAAAATTTAGAAGCTTTTCATTCAGCAGTATGTTAATTTTAAAATCAAAATGTCCAAGCAAAATAGAAAACTTCATTAGCAGTAACATTCATTCTTTTAACTTAAGGTCAGTTGTATAAAACAGTCTACATATGGAGTATAAAATGATAAGCCAATTTACCAGCTGAGGAAATACAGTAAAGGCTAAGAGATTAATATGACAAGATGAAGGATTGCATAATCACTGCAGAGTGAGATAAACCACCTTCCCTGGCCCTGCTAATACATCCATGACTTGCATAGTTAGTATAGAGGAAAATTTCACCTCTATCAAGGGAGCTAACCTTCAAATTTTTCTATTTTCAAAGAAGTAAAGTCCATGCTACAGCACTATGTTACTCTACAGCTTAGCCACAAAGCAAACATTTATTTAACTTAACCTGATGGCAGTCTCAGTGGCTTCATCAAATATTAAAAGAAAGTGTTGTTTTAATCAGCAAGGTCAATAGAGTCCAAAGTTTACAAAAATCTAACAAAAAGTATACTATTTTGTACATAACACACAAACCATTGCCTTTTACAGCCTTATGCTACATGTTCAAACTGTTGACCACTCACTAGATTGCAAAACACCCTCAGCATGGTTTACCACCACCTGACATGAAACTACTGTCTTTATGACCAAGAAGTGCTAAAAGAGGATCATGATGAGTTACAGGGGAATGTTCTCCAAAACATACAAACGCACTTGAAATGTTTCTACACACCATTCAACTATCAAAAATTCTTTGTTGGTCTGTGAATAACTGCAATCAGGTTTATTCAATATCTTTCAAGTGGGCTTCTCATTCACACCAGGCAATATATGAGCTATTTTGCAAATATAAAATATATTTAGAAAGTTGTTGAAGTTTTAATATTTTTGCCACTCATTTGGTCACTTTAATCTTAAAGTTGTTTCTTGACAAACCTATCAATCTTAATTTGCCTTAATTTGCAGTATCGAGTTCCCCCCGACAGGAATGCCAGAAATATTGTTTACGGATGAGAAGAATACAGAAGCCAGAAAACCATTTGATGAGTGACTGTATGCTCATGCACACCCTTGGCCCGTACATAATCAAGAACTGCTGGCTTCATTTTTTTGTCTCTATCAAGCCCCAACATCCTTTTTGACTTTCCCCATATTGGCTTTGCCGTGTTTTGAAGAAAAATTCTTTATTATAAGTAATTTCTTTCCTTCAATCTAAAATGCTTGGTTTGTAATCTGACCTCACAATTTACTTATTTTAAAATTACCTTTTCCCAGGCAATTCAGTAACTTTTTTCTTTCATTAATTAGAACATTGTTTATTTGTTTTTTTTTTTAGGGGGGGGGACCAGCTTTGTTTGATCTAACCACCACAGAAGTTTTGTGGCTTTGCAGTTAAGAATAATTTTTTCTGAGCTTCGGACCTGTGTCAGCCGGTGAAATGTCCCTTGAGCACACATTTCTAGGTATAAATATTGCTAAATATACCAGAGAAAGAAAGCCAACGGGAATGCTGAGGTTACTACCCTCAGAGTGATCACCTATTATGTAACAGGTGTCGGTATAGAGTAGGGTGAGTGAATATGTCCACTACCACAGGACCTAACTCTGTAGAATGTCCCGATGTCATAAACCCCGGTACGAGAAGAGCCGCTCCAACGGCAACTCACCCTGCCTGTACCTGACGACCTGAGCGCCACCTACCCTCATTCCTTTTTAGCACGCGTTTCTAGTAACACGCCTTGCTTGTGCTCTGTATTTTTCACGGTTAATTTGGAATATCATGTCTTCTGTCACTGAAATCACCGCCACTAAGTTAAGTACCCCTCCCCTAGCAGGGTTTTAGCTGTATCGAGGCTGTATTTGGCCCTTAATTTAATAATTATTGGGTCAAATACCGGGCGTTCCTCTGCGTTCGCCCGGCCCCACCATGTTGACCTAGCGGTACGCCTCTACAGACCAGGGGCCGTATTTATCATAGGTCTTATGAAATCTCATAAATATTCCCTTAAGAGTCACTCAATCACTCATAGTTAAGAGGAATTTCTAAGAGTGTTTTATCAACGCTCTGAGAGAATCTCGTAGCTATGAAAAACGGTATGTTTATGAGAAACTTTTAAGGGAAGATCCCGCTAACAATAGCGGAAAATATATTGCTACAATCCATAAATATATGATTTAAGCCATTGTTACAATAAAACTATTATACTAAAAAACCCAAGATATTTATTATTTATGATATTAAACTTGTGATCTATATATTATTGTTGAAATCAAAAGTATTTATTTTCCGGGTGTGTTTTGTTTTCTTTTAATTTTTGCGGACTGCCAGACTCTTCAAACAACACAGACCAAGACCATCGTCACCATCCATCCTTAGATTCGCTTAGAAATGGATTCAATTTCGACTGGTATCGATTCTGCAGTTCCAGTGGGTATTCCAAAACCCAAGAGGCAGAGGAAGGCAAACTGGAGGCAAGATGCTTGTCTTCGTCTATTGCAGCTAATAGGTGAGAACAGGCATATAATACAAGGGAAAAAATTTAGTTCGGAAGTGACAGCGAAGATGAGGCGAGACACGTGGGAAGATGTAACAAAAAAATTGAATGCTTCATTTCCCGAGTCTGCCCCCCAGACCAAGTGTGATGTAGAAAAAAAATGGTGGGCACTCAAAGCACAGGGAAGGGAAGAGCTGTGCAACCACAGAAAATATGTGGCAGCAACAGGTAAGAAGCCCTTCTTTTATCCATTATCAGCAATACAACTAATAACTGAAATTCCTAGGCTAGTTAAGTTATGTGAGACTAGGCATGGTAGAAAAATTGATGTTGATCTAGACATTGCTTTCACAGCAAGGTTAGGTTAGGTAAAACTGGATAGCCATGACTCTATGTTACAGCTGTGCTGTTCAAAGTAAACCTTGACCAATGGTTTTACATGATAAATGTAACAATGCAAGACCTAACCAAACTTACATACCCTGATATTTCTCGAAGTAATTTTCTAATTTAGAATTGCATAATAAGGAAGCATTTAACTAAGAAAAGTTGTTTATCTTTGCCCAAAATGTAAGAATATCAAGGTTGAACTCTTACATAAAAAGGGGAGAGGCTGGGAGGGCGCATCCCCCCCAGCTAGGAAATAATCAATTTAGTGACAGGTTAGGTAGGTGTTTAAGGTTAGGCTAGTGCCTGTAATAGCCTAAAACACTTCTCTAACTTGTCACTGAACTGGTTATTTCCTAGCTGAGGGGCTGTGCCCCCGGCTCCTTTTTTTTTCTTATTTAAGCCGTCCACCTTGAGATTCTTGCATATTAGGCCAAGATAAGCAACTTTTCTTCCTTAAAAGCTTTCATATTATGCGACTTTATACTAGAAAATTACCATTATTGAGAATAATTCCACACCTTTATTTTTTTCCCCTTAAAAATATACCCAAAAATCCTTTGGTAATTCTATAGAATAGGTCTGTGCGAGCTTTTAAAAAAGTAGACACCTAGAATTAAGGAGGATAGTGTATAGAATGCATAGATACTAATAAGAAAACTAACGATGCTTAAAGTTGAGGTTAGATAAACGTTATTGGTTAAGCTAGTGCACAAAATTTACTTAGAATTGTAGGTAATAGCTTCGTGGTTGACATTGGAAAAAATAGAAACTTACGTTGATAGCAAATGTCCTGTAGATTCCATTGATGCATGAAATAGTTTTTTTTATAATTCACATCAAAATTTGGCTGTCATCTTACAAATCCTACATATTTAACATTATTATAAGTGCTATTTTTATAGTTTTCCTCTTCACCCACCCAAAACCCCCGGTTCCCACCTGTGGTCCCCCAACCTTGTTAGGTGGCTGTAAAGGTTTTCCCCATCATTTTATTGATGCTGGGGCATAAAATGAAGTGTTTTGTCGTGAATTTTCTGGTTTTTATTGGCATAAACAATTCAGAGCTCTTGGCTACAATTACAAATTTAGTGGTTTTGTGCACTAGCGTATCACACATTACCAGGTAGTGTACAATATGAATGATCTGTTATGAGCAGTAAAATTAAGAACTTTAGACCCAGACCTAAACTCAAATTATACTCATATTATTAAAGCATTTAGTATTAAGACTATTACAGTATTATTTTTATGAAATTTTTATTGCTAATACTACTGTTATTACAGGTGGTGGCCGCCCCCCCCACCCCCAAGACCCTATCAGAGGTTGCAGTGGCCATCGAGTCAATTTTAGGAGTGCAAAATGTAGCCATTTCTGGATTGGGAGGTCACATGGATTCTTCAGCTTTTGATTTTAGGTAATAATAAACAAGTTTTTGGAAAAATAGTTTCTTTCTAGTCAATTTTGGTGCAAGTTGAATTATTTTGATGTTAATTTTTGTGGAAAATGCTTGGATATTAGAGGAAAATGGTGTTTTTTGACTTTCAGACAATACAGTCACCAGTGTTTGTTTTTTAGCATGCAAACAAAGGAAAATGGGAACAAACAATATCAGATGCTGTCTTATATTTCAGGGATGAGTCAGAGGAACAAGTGGAAGAGACATGTGAGGTGATGTCTGATGCAGTCGATGTCACCTTTGAAGGTAATATCTCGTCCGGTATTAATACCCTCTTCAACACCATCAGCACTTTCAAGACATCCACAAAGACATCCACAGTCTTCAGTCGCAGCATCAACATCATCATCATTCGTTGTTGGTCAGAGTCCTTCAGCATCCACAGCACATGCAAGCATGTCTGCTGAAAACAGCCATGCTCCACCTGCAAAGCGTCTTCTGTTTCCTTTGCTTGAAGACACTTTTCGGGCAAAGAAACAAAAAGCAGAATTTGCTTTCTGGGAAACCAAAATAGCTGCAGCTGAAGCTGAAAGAGCTGCAGCTGATGCTAAAAGGAAAGCATTTGAACTGGAGGCCGAGTATAAAAGCCTTCTAATAAGTCAGTTACGGGCATCTTTACCCAAATAATTAATGCCTATTGTCTTTCCCACTCTTTCTCCTTTATCCACTCCTCCCCAATCATCCATCACCACCCTCTATTCTTTCATCCTTCTTTTCCCCTTCCTCCACCGAGATTGCAGACTGAAATAATGACTTCCGCAATTGCAGAGGTGCCCAGCTCAGGTATATTTTGCCCTATCTAGGAACCATTTACTTGTTTAATTGTAGAATTAAGAATAAGAAAAATAAAACCTCATACATTTGTCATTTCATTTCATTTTCATTTTGACATTTCCAGTGCTTGAATATTATCACTGGCTATGAATATGCTTTAAAGAAAATTTACTTTAATGAAAGTGATTAAATATTGTATTGTGCATGAAGAGTACAGCACTTGGTTCACTAAAGCTGTAATTTCTGATAGTACAGGCAATATAATAACCGAGGACTGCCTGTACTGTACTTGGGACAGTTACAAAAGATGGATATATTTAATTGGAAACCCATCACTCAGTTGTAATAATGAAATCAAGATAGCTTACAAAGTGCCATCCATTTGTAATACCAGCCAACTTCTATACACCAAAGGTTTGAAATAAAGAAGGGAAGAAGGTATATATCAAACTCAAGTGTAGAAATGTATATGTATTGATCTATGACTTAAAAGATGATACAGAGTCGTTTTCCTTTCCATAGAGGAGTCCACCAGGCCAAATACCAGTCCAGTTCAGAGGGGTTCTGTGATGTACAAGGAAGAGGCAATATAGTTCTCTCTTGCTTGCTGATAGTGGGAGCAATAGCCATTCCCGTTAAGTTGGTCCTCCATCCAACATTTTAGTCGTCAATCCTGCAAACAAGAATAAAATATCTGTAGCTATAGTGCATTTAGTTTAATAAAACTATATTATCTTACACTACCGTGAACTGTATGAGGGGGGGAAAAAGGTGTCCTAATGTTAGAGTTAAGTTCTTCAAAGAACCTCTAAATTGGAACATAAAACAAGTACAGTGTTTAATATGTGGGATTATTTAATTGGTTGTCTTTGGATGGCCAGTAATTATACCGGTTTAATTTACACTACCTTTGATATTTTACAGTGGTTTACATACTCGTGTATAAACCCTTGCCCCAAAGGGTTTGTGGAATAAAAGGGACAAAGATAAAAGAGGGAATATGGAAATACAACAATTTGTGCCAATGAGAAATATCCGATTTTGAGTGCTTTTATCATATTTTTCACTGATATTATTTATTGAAGTGTGATTATGAACTACAATGACATGCTTCACTTCTTGTTATGGTTCAGAGTAGCTACACATTAAGTTGTAGGTCCTGAATAACCACTTGTTCCTGCAACGTAAAAACACCATACAATACAATGACATGCAACAAAAGTTAACACCTATTGTGTACTTACATGAAGTGGTTTCGAGAATATTTTCCCTGAAAAGTGCACCATCTGGAACTGGTTCTCCTTGCGCAGGCTGGAACACTTCATCACGATTATGGTCATCAACATCCTCTTCATGTTCATTTTCATCTTCGATTGGGATGTTCCGTTCTTTGCATATATTATGCATGATGCCACATGCCATGATGATCTTGGCTGCCTTTTGAGGGTTGACTCTTATTTCGCCATGGAGAACCTGAAATCTTCTTTTCAGCTGACCTATTCCTCTTTCCACGACACTTCGCGTTTTCTTGTGAGCCCTGTGAACAATATTGAAATTATTCAATTAGTCTTCTTGTTGCTAATGGCATACCTTCATATGTTTTAGGTATGATTTTACATTGAGGCCAACATAAGTTACATTAAATTATTTTGCTTAGATTATAATTACTGCTTTATTTTAAAAATTTTCTCTATACACTATTCAGGCAAATGAGCCATTACATAAGTATAAACAAAAGTAAATATAAGCACCACAGAAAAACTAAGTCTCAATTTGATGTTAACCTTAAATATATACTATGTAACTATACATTACCTGTTATAAGCTTCTTGATGTTGTCCCTCAGGCCTTAGGTAAGGTGTCAACAACCAGCGTTTACACGGGTACCCACTATCCCCTAACAAGTAGCATCCAGCAGGTACTCGGTTCTGTTCAAATCCTCGCCAAACTCCACTTTCACGCAAAATTCTTGAGTCATGAACAGATCCTGGCCACTTTGCAACAATGTTCCTCACTAGGTAATTAGCATCAAAAACAACTTGTACATTGATGCTGTGAAAGTTTTTTCTATTGATGTAAACTTCTTCAAAATCTTTTGGAGCAACAATTTTGATATGGGTGCCATCAATCACACCCACTACACCGGGGAATCCAGCAATTTGTGAAAAGTCAGCTTGTATTCTTTGAATTTCCACGGGATTGGTTGGGAACTTCACAAATCTTTGGATCATCCGTGGAACTGTAAGAGCATCAACAGTCTGTGTAATTATTCTGCTAATTGTGGGCTGAGAGAGGCCAAAGTCATCACCATTGCAGAGTTGCATTTTGCCTGTTGCAAAATATCTCAAAGTAAGCGCCACTTTCATCTCTGGTGTTACGGCATGACTCCTCTCTGTAAGGTTGGCAATCGCCTCTCTGATCAAGTCAGTCACATACATGAGGCCATTTTGATCAACTCTATATCTTTTTCTAAAGTCACTGTCGTCATACACATTGAATATATCCAGTCTTGGACGAAAATTCCTCGGGCGGCGAATGCGGTGTTCTTGTTCGTCTGCCATGTTTACAGTCTGTGACTACCGCTATGAGAAACTCCTAAGTAGTTAGGAGACCTCTCCACCACTCGTAAATCTCGGCCCGAGATATGAGTACTCATAGCGCGTAAGAGGCTTCGTAAAATTCTCTTAAGAATTTTCACAACTTTAAGAGTGTTTTAATGATTTAAGAGTACTCTTAAGGATTTGCGAGCTTTGATAAATATGGACCCAGTTCAGTAGAGGTTTCGCTGGGTCATTTACATTAATGTTTTGTCTTACAATTGACGTTACCCCTTCAGGAAGTTCAATTTGGGAAATTTTATCTACACTGAGCGGGCCAGCGTGCTGGTATTAATACTGGTGTTAGTATCAAGTCTTTAGGGAGCGCCCTCCCACGGTTTTATGCTTTTAAACCCTTCATAAAGAATTTTATAGCTTTTGCTCGAGTAGATTTTGTTCCCCAGGCTGGTGCTGTCTTACAGTCGGCTTTTCTGAATTGTGATACAATGGATGACATGGATATTTATGGATTAATATTACCTTAGCTTGGCGTCAGGAGCGGCCATTTTGGTTGCCCACTTCCTGTTCGCTTCGCTCGGGTAGAACATACCCCTAGCACAAGCGTTTATTATTTTATAATTTTGACTTGTTTATGTATTGATGTATTGTTGTTGGTTAAATTTTAGCAGTATATTTGGTGTTTTGTGGTACTAGCCTGACCCTCTCGCCTTAATCGATGGGTTAGGCTACGTAGGTTAGCTTTGCTCATTGACTCTGCTCCCTTCCCTCCCGACTTTGTCGCTTGCGTCGTGGAAGGAGGTGTGGGCTGGTGAAGAAAGCGCCATGTTCGCTGTTCCATTCGCTGTTCCGTATGTTTTGGGTATGCTTGGATTCTCTGTTAATCCTTCTCACCCTCTAATGAAGGGAGAAAAGTGACTTGCAATGCATAGCCCTGTGCCCAATATGTCGGTCTTCGGTTGGCCTTCTGAACAAAAATTCTCTCCCCTTCACAGTCCCCCCTACCTCCCTTCCTCCACTCTCTCCCTCTTTTTCCCTTTTAGGCTTCGTCTTCAGGGAAAAGATGGGAGTTGGGTTGCAGTAATCCAATGTGCTTAGCCTAACCTCTTTTCGTAACTTCTGGCAAGTGTCTTCTTCCCGCTTTGGGGGGAGGCTCGGTACATCTCAACACCTAGTAAGGGGGTTGAGGCCAGTGTCTGGTGGTTTCCCCACTCAGTCGACCTTAGTATCGTGACACAGCCATGTCGTTACTCCCCCACCTTTCCCCTGTATAGCAGGTGATGTGTTATCCTCCCGTGTGTGGGCGTCGTCCTCTCGGGGCCGTCACTCTCTGGGGGACCTAGACGGGTCTCCAATCGGGGGTTATCCACCCTCCTGGTATCTGTTTTAACTTCACACACCTCGCTAGTGTTTCGTTTGTTCGCTTCCTCATTGGTTCGCAGAACTCCGGACACTTTCAGGGCTTACACAACCCTAGCTGACTCCGTTGGTGCCCCGTTGCTGCTAGCCTTTTCCACTCCGGTGGTCTTTGGTTTTAGTAGGTTGGCTTTACTCACTTCGTTCTCCTATGGACATACGAGAACTGCCCTAATAGTGAACCACTCCGCCCCTCCATAGTAACCAGTGGCGGGGGTAGCGGGGTTTCCGGGGTCTCAGTACTGGAATGACATGTCCAGCATTTAAAAAACTGCTATTCCATGTATTTAACCAGCGAATTTTCTGCCGGTCTCCGGCATCTATGGCAATTATATTTAATTCTAAGTGTGCATGACTTTAGGTTAAGATATATATATCATTCACGTCGGATTATATCCGGCGTCACTTAACTTACCCTGTCATGTTGCATGATTTTAGGTTAAGGTAGATATTATTTCCGTCGGTTTAACTCTGGCGTTCCTTAACTTATTTGCCATGAATATTGTTTGTTTGCTTCACCGGAATACTCCGGTAGGACTAAGCTGCTAATTGCATGACCTGTTATCTGCTCGAGCATAAGGCCCCTATCTCCGCCGGATTTACTCCGGCGTGCCTTCAGTTAAGCATACTCATACACAGTTTATCCATACAGATGGTACGCTGCCAGGAGCCCGGGTGCACCGCAGTGCTGCACCAACCCTGCGGCCATGTTGTCTGCCGCTCCCACTCCGGCTGCGCAGTCAGGGTGGGAGACTTGATCGTTTGGCACCCGGATGGATGTGAAGTGTGCTACGCCTTGTTCGAACAGTTCCAGGATGAGTCGGTAAGCCTAAAGTTACGGCCCTTAGTTTACCCGATTCCTTAACTTATTTGATAGTTTATAAGGTTTTTCTTATATCCCTTATATATATTTTAAGTCCTTGGTGTGCAGTTACTTAGTCCTTGTTATTTTCAGGGCAATCAAGCTTCTCGCAACGCTTCCTTGGCCGCCCTTAGGAGTTGGGTGGCTGGCTTTCGGAGGAACGTCCTGTCGGGGAAGCCATATGTTCTGTCGGAGGCCATCTGTAGCCTCCTCTTCCCCGGCGCCCAGTTCGCTGCGGCTGTCCCAACAGAAGTGGCAGCCCCTTTGATTGAACATATCCGGGAAGCGACGCAGCCCTCCAAGGATGTCATAACAGCGGAAGTGTCAGCGGAAGTGGCGGCCATTAACTTGGACCTGGAGCCCATGAATGTGGAACCGGACCAGGAGGTAGGTAGGGAGGTAAGTGAGGCAGGGGGAGCGGACTCCCTTTTTAATTCCCCTTCATCCTCTGTATCTTCTTTTCAGGGTTTCCAGAAGTCCTCCTACCTTGGAGATAGGTCAACATTGACCATCCCCAAAGTAAAAAAGTCACTGAAAGGTAAGGGATATAAGTCCTCTTCCTCCCGCAAGGCAACTCCCTTTCCCCCGGGGAAGTCACGGGCTTCTAGCCCTGCGGCTTCCGTTGCTAGTGACACTCCCTCTGTAAAGGGGTCGAGAGCAAGGGCAGCCAAAGCCAGCCCCTCTCGTCAACCTGCTTCCAATTTCCAGGAATTGGCAAGCATGCTGCTTGATACGATCAACAAGCAGATGGACGAGAGGTGGAAGACGGTATTGGAAAAGCTGCAGAGCCAGGAGACCAAGATCTCCGGACTCGTGAGCTCCGGCAAGGCAGCTCCGTCCTTCACCATTCCGGACGCCTCCGCCCTTCCTCCTTTCGATAAGGGGAACCCTTGGCGCTTGGCTCTTCATGCCCCCCAGCATGAGGATACTTTAACCATTGAGGGCCTAGGGACGCGCAGACTTCAGGAGTTGGAGTTCTTTCCTCCAGGTCTGCGTCCCCCCTACCCAGGCTTCGCTAGATTGACAGAGGAAGCTTGGGTGAGAACAGATAAGGTCCCTAAGGAGACAGTCATCTTTCCTAGGGATCAGGCTCAATCGGCTCTGCTTCGCACCCTTGCGGAGTGGGAAGCTGAAAATACATTGCTGACCCCCTTCAAAGGAAACTTTACGATGTTTTCTTTGGGGGATAGAATAGCAACTCCTTGCATGTCGAAAGTGGCTCAGGCAATTGTTCAGGCATGCATGGAGGGTAAGTCGATGCCGCAGCTCCGGGAGACCGATCCCACCTCTCTGGTCCTCCCCGGTGACTCCGAATTCTGGAACGGTTCCGTCCACCTTCGGGCGGGCAAGCTGGACCCAGAGTGTGCGTCCACTCTCTTCAGTGAGCAGCTTCCCAAAATTCTGGAGGCCCTCCTGAAGCCGGAGTTCGATGCTAGGTGTCGGCTGAGCCGTACAATCAACTCCTTGTGTATGGCAGAGGCGACATCTGTGCTGTATACAGATGAACCCTTTTTCCAGGTCTTAACTAAATCTCTGCTGGCGGGATTCCAAGCAGACCTGTTTGACTTTGCAGTGGCAAGAACGAACTGTCGCAAACATATTTTTGCGGACGCCACTATTAGGCACGAGCCTAATAAACTGTTGAAAAGCTCGATTTGGGGGGCTAATTTATTCCCCGAGGACGAGGTGAACAATGTCCTGGCGGAAGCAACCAGGGCCAACCAGAGCCTCTGCTCCCAGTGGGGTATTCCCGCCAAACGTAAAATCTCTGAGTCCTCCGGTTCCCATGGCAGGTCGGGGAAAAGGTGTAAGAAGTTTAGGAGGCCACAAACCCCAACTGTAGTCCAGGCTGTACCAGTCTCACCGGTCGGTCAGCCTTCCACCTCAAAGGCCCAACCTCAACAGTTTGTGCTGGTGCAGCCAGCACAGCAATCCCTTGCCTCCCCCACCTTTGTGACGTCTCCGGCGTACAATCCATCCTATGAAAGCCATGGTTCCTTTCGTGGCTTCAATAAAAATGCAAGGGGAAGCTGAGCAAGGGCTGCCTTCAGAGGCAGGGCTGCATTGCGGTCCCTCTCCCGGGGAAGAGGTGGCCGGGGCAGAGGAAGTAAACCTTCCCCTTCCCAATGAGAAGATTCAGGTAGGCGGGAGGCTTTACCTGTTTCGGAATCAGTGGACCTTCAGCCCGTGGGCCCACAGTATAGTCTCCAAGGGACTGGGTTGGAGTTGGATCAAGGACCCACCACCTCGGGTCAGGTTCCATCAACCCCCTTCACAAGCCCTGCGGGACTTCGCGAAGGAACTACTCCAAAAACGGGCCATAAAGAAAGTGAGGCACCTGAAATTCCAAGGCAGACTGTTCAGCGTCCCCAAAAAAGGCTCCGCTCAACAAAGAGTAATCTTGGATCTGTCTCGTCTCAACCTTTACATACAATGCGACAAATTTCGCATGCTTACAATCTCTCAGGTACGGACTCTACTTCCTCGTGGAGCCGTCACCACGTCTATAGATCTTTCAGACGCATACTATCACGTCGATTGCGAAAACTTCTCTCCTTACCTAGGATTCAGGCTGGGAAGGCAAGCTTATGCATTCAGAGTCATGCCATTCGGGCTCAACATAGCAGCATGAATATTCACCAAGCTGGCAGAGACAGTAGTACAGCAGTTACGGTCCCGGGGGATCATGCTAGCCGCATACCTAGACAACTGGATAATCTGGGCATCCACCGTTGGGGAATGCCGGAGAGCTACAGCCATAGTGATCGAGTTTCTGGAGTCCCTAGGCTTTCAGATAAACAGGGAGAAATCCCGTCTAACTCCGGAGGCTCGGTTTCAGTGGCTAGGTATCCAGTGGGACCTAGACTCACACAGACTGTCTCTTCCGCCAGCCAAAAGGAGAGAGATAGCCAAGGCTACCAGGCAGTTCCTCAAGTGGAGGAAAGCTTCTCGCAGGACTCAGGAGAGGATCCTGGGCTCTCTTCAGTTCGCATCTGTCACAGATCTGCTGCTGAAGGCAAAACTGAAACACATAAACAGAGTATGGTGGAGACGAGCCAATATCAAACTCAGGGACAAGGTGTCTCTGGTCCCTCCAGTTTTGAGAAAAAGACTCCGGCCGTGGTCAACAGTCAAGGGTCTGTCAAAATCGGTGCCCCTTCAATTTCCTCCTCCATCACTAGTAATTCACACAGACGCTTCATTAAGCAGCTGGGGAGGATATTCTCAAGACAAAAAAGTTCAAGGAACATGGTCCACAATGTTCCGCCAGTTCCATATCAACATCCTGGAAGCAATGGCAGTGTTTCTGACTCTGAAAAGGCTTCGCCCTTCCAAATAGATCCATATCAGGCTGGTTTTGGACAGTGCAGTGGTGGTACACTGTATAAACAGGGGAGGCTCCAAGTCGAGTCGTATCAATCAAGTGTTGATAGCCATCTTCTCTCTGGCGGAAAAGCACAAGTGGCACCTATCAGCCACTCATCTGGCAGGGGTCCGGAATGTCATTGCGGACTCTCTGTCCAGGTCAACTCCGCTGGAGTCGGAGTGGTCTCTGGACAGAGCCTCGTTCAATTGGATTTGCCTTCGGGTTCCAGGTCTCCAGATAGACTTGTTTGCCATGGAGAACAACCACAAACTTCCTTGTTATGTGGCCCCCAACCTGGACCCTCAAGCTCATGCCACAGATGCAATGACATTAGACTGGAACAAGTGGCAGAGGATCTACCTGTTCCCTCCGGTAAACCTGCTGCTGAAAGTGCTGCACAAACTCAGGTCTTTCAAGGGGCAGGTGGCTCTGGTAGCTCCCAATTGGCCGAAGAGCAGCTGGTACCCTCTTCTTATGGAGCTGAAATTCAAGTGTCATCTGTTACCCAGACCCAAACTGACACAAGTAGTACAAACTCGGACTGTGTCAGCTTCCTCAAGAATTCTGAATGCCCTGGCTTTGTGGACTTTATGAAATTCGCCGCTCAGAGAGGAGCGGATATAAACCCAGTTAACACTCTGTTCTTGGAATCAGATGAAAGAGAATCTACTCTCAGGCAGTACGATTCAGCAGTTAAAAAACTGGCATCTTTCCTTAAACATTCTGAAGCTCAGGTTATGACTGCAAATTTGGCAATCTCTTTCTTTAGGTCATTGTTTGAAAAAGGTCTCGCCGCAGCTACAATTACCACAGCTAAGTCAGCCTTAAAGAAAGTGTTTTTGCATGGCTTCAACATTGACCTAACAGACTCATACTTTTCATCAATCCCAAAGGCATGTGCTCGTCTGAGACCAGCAACCCGTCCTCACACGGTTTCTTGGTTTCTTAACGATGTTTTGAAACTAGCATCAGAAACTGATAATGATAACTGTTCGTATTTGAGTCTGTTAAGGAAGACGTTCCTAATTAGCTTAGCTTCAGGTGCTAGGATATCGGAACTGTCCGCTCTCTCTAGAGGTGTTAATCATATAGATTTCCTCCCGTCAGGAGAAGTTCTTTCCCCAGACCAGAGTTTCCTAGCAAAGAATGAAGACCCTCAGGATAGGTGGTCTCCTTGCAAGGTTGTCCCTCTTCCACAGGATCCATCCTTGTGCCCAGTCACTACACTGAGGGCTTACTTAAGGAGAACTTCTCAGGCTTTGTCTGGTCCTCTTTTTATCAGGGAAAAAGGTGGGACACTTTCCTTAAAAGCTATCAGACAACAGGTTTTATATTTTATTAAACAAGCTAACCCAGATTCAGTACCAAAGGTACATGATATCCGGGCAGTGGCAACCTCCACAAACTATTTCTACAATATGAATTTTGATGACCTAAAAAAGTGTACGGGTTGGAAATCTCCATCAGTGTTTAAGCGCCACTATCTTAAATCACTGGAAGCTCTGAAGTTCCCTACAGTGGCTGCAGGGAGTATTATCCCTCCCTCCTAATTAGTCTTTCCCCCCATTCCCCTCCCGCCTGCCTGCCTCATTGCTTTCCCTGCCATCTTCTCCTGGGCCACGCATGCTTCACATCCTGGCCCTAGTCTATGTATATATAATTGTACCTGTTTTGCGGTGTTAGGTTTATGTGCATTTGTAAATTTTCTTTGTGTTAGTCTTAAGTTTAAGTACTGTTAATTGTCTATGTTTTATGGTTACCTTAAGTTTTGATACTATCTGTTCAGAACCTTGTTTTGTCGACAAAGATTCTTAGTCTTAAGTTTAATGTTTAA
The DNA here is from genome assembly GCF_040412425.1 of Macrobrachium rosenbergii. NCBI lineage: Eukaryota > Metazoa > Arthropoda > Malacostraca > Decapoda > Palaemonidae > Macrobrachium > Macrobrachium rosenbergii. The sequence continues at coordinate 1,772,423 of NC_089746.1, forward strand.
CTTATATTTCTCTGCTGCTGAGATAATTAACTTAGGCTTAAGTAATGGTGCCTTTATTTATCTCTACCTTTTATTTGTCACTTATAATCTTTCCCTGGCTTGGTATGATTCTCTGATACTATTTCACTGGCTGACACAGGTCCGAAGCTCAGAAAAGGGATTTTGACAAAGGAAAAATCTATTTCTGAGGGAGGACCTGTGTCACCTGGTGACCCTCCCAGGTTATTCAATTTCCCCCCCTAGTAGGCATACCAAGCTAGTTGTGTGGGTGCTAACCTGGAATGAGGGTAGGTGGCGCTCAGGTCGTCAGATACAGACAGGGTGAGTTGCTGTTGGAACGGCTCTTCTCGTACCGGGGGTTATAATATCGGGACATTCTACAGAGTTAGGTCCTGTGGTAGTGGACATATTCACTCACCCTACTCTATACCGACACCTGTTACATAATAGGTGATCGCTCTGAGGGTAGTAACCTCAGCATTCCCGTTGGCTTTCTTTCTCTGGTATATTTAGCAATATTTATACCTAGAAATGTGTGCTCAAGGGAGATTTCACTGGCTGACACAGGTCCTCCCTCAGAAATAGATTTTTCCCTTGTCAAAATCCCTTTTCTAGTTTTTAAACAGTGCACAGTAAACCCCTTTATTCGCGGGGGATGCGTACCACACAGCCCCACGAATACCTAAAACCCACAAATACTCAGAACCCTTCTAAAAACACTTAGAACTGCCTATTTTGATAGTTCAAACAGTCAAAACACAAACTAAAAATGCTTATACAGGTATTAACCTCTTTACGACAGGGTTAGGTTCCCCCCCCAAAAAAAAATTATCGTTTGTTGGAAAAAATGTATCTCAAATATAGCCAAGCCTACACTAGGGTATTCGGTACCAAGTACACATAATAGCCTACCCTACACTATAAAGTATACTCTATACATATACAGTATAGTAATTATTATTATCAGCTAATTCTGGAGTTTAATGCAGTGAATAATGATAATTCAATATAGAGAGAAATTGAATAACAAACAAGAATTAGCTTAGCCTACACTATGGTATATTGTATACACATACGATAGCCTAGCCTACATTATACTGTACTGTAATCTATATTCACATATCATATTATACAAACATCAACATAACAAATATGCATCTTTTCCATGGATCTTTTAAAATGGTATGCCTTAATTCACTGTATCCAATAATATTGTATATATTCTTATATTGCTTTTGTATTAAAAATTATCATCATAGTGATCAATGTTTTGGTTTGGAAATTGATTACGCGGCAAGTTTATTATGCTTTATTTAACTTAGTTCAGAGCGCTTTTCTTGCTTCTAGTTAGCATAAATGAGTCTCTAGATACTTTATTCATATGGGGCAAGGTTATTTTTCGTTATATGAAGTGTTTTTAAGTCGAAATATAACTTAAATACGTCTCGTTGTGAAATTAATTTAGCTATTTTTTCATTAATAGATGACATTGGCCGTTTGGGGGTATTTGTTTTGTGTAAAAAAATTAAGATTCCATTCACTATTTTCACTTGATTTCATCATAATACGAGCTTTACGTATTTATCGTTTATCAGCATAGAAATAGCAGTAATGTGTTCTCCATGCCCAGTAGTTTTGCTTAAAGTACTTTCTCTCCAATTTTAATTACGGTCGAGTTTCATCCATGTTACCGATGCATGGTAATTTACAGTCAATAGCAGCTTGAACACTGTTTTCTCAGCTTCAGCTACAACTTGCAGCTTAAATTTAGCAGTATATTTCCTTGCTGATCTTTTATCCATACCAAATAAGGGTATAATGGAAAAATATATCAGTCCTATTCTACTTAACTTCATTTGTACTATAACTACGGTAATTGTGTATTACCGTACGATGGTTGAAATACAAGCAAAACGACTGTTGTTATCCGATTCAGTGATAAGCAAAAAAACAGTTTCTTGGTCGGCTGGTTATGGCTGTAAGCATTTACGCAAGAGTATAACGTTACTAACAATACTTTTATCATTCTCTTTCACTTTTTTAACCAAAGATGGGATAAAGAGATGGAGAAAAAGAAGTTGGTCTATTGTAATTTGGTCTCTCTCGCTGCCTGATTGTATGCTGCTGCCTGCGCCGGAGTGAAATTTAAAAATATTTTATAAATATTGTCGCACTGGTATTAATTGCTTACCCCATTGCAAAATCGAATTTTCGTAAGGTGCATTATCGTAACTCGCGCACTGCCTGAGTATTTTAATAGTTATATCACAAAAACTGCATTTAGTCATGAAAATGAGATGAAAATACAGTAATTGGTGAATATTTCTTAGTGAAAAATACCACGAATGGGCGAATTTTCAATGAATAATGTGTACAGTACATGTTCCATGGAGAAATACTCGAATAAGTGACTCCGTGAATCGTGAGACCGTGAATACAGGGGGTTTACTGTACTTTATTTTGCTTCACTTGGTTTTGGGTTGAATAAGTATTATGTGTACTGTATATTAGTGTTTTCTCTTCTTGTCAATTACACTGCTGGTTACCACAGTAAATGATAATTATTATAATTAACCTTTTCTTTCAGCAGTTTATAAACTGGTTTTTCCTTTAAATGCTACACCTATTTGATACATATATTTTTGCAACTTAAATTGGCAGAATACCAAAGTTAATTAACCAAGGCCTTCCCTGTAAGGTTTTTAGAGTATAGCATTCATGCCCACTAATGATACAGATCCTCACCTTCTGTGCTTCAATTAATGAGGGCAATGCTGCATTCCCAGTCTCATCTGTGATACCTGTCATTCATGGACGGTTGACCAATAAGCCTGGTTCAAAGGAAGGAAAACTTATTGGTTTAGGAAGGGAGAGCCATCTTCTGTCAATACTTCTTTGTTTGCTTAAAAAATTTCCTTCCCATTTTTAGCTTTAGGAGCTGCTTGCTGCATAACCTGCCTTTCTCACTGACTGCTTCCTCGACTCAAGTCTGCCCTTGCAGTCAGGACCACTATATCAACTACCTCCCCTCCAGGATCCTTCCCTTTCCCTAGTTCTCTTAGTAGTTGGCCAGCTTCCTATGTGGTCCCGCCTAACTTTTGCTCCCTTGCCCACTCATTACTCACCCGTGGTGTCTGTTCTCTCTAATGACTGTTTTATGCTTTGGCATCAACTCTTCCAACCCATTCTGCTGGTCTTAAGAACACTGCTCCTGCTCAAATGTATAGTTACTCTGCATCTACTTCATCAAATCTCACCGTCCATGGCTTTGCTGCTTTGCCCATTCCCTCCCAGTAGCTGGGCAGCTCCCTCTCTTTTGTCTAGGTCTAGGCTCACTCCCAGTCACTTCTCATCTGTTCTGCATGTTCTCTCTAATGAATGACTTTTACTTTGGTTCCAACTCTTCCAGTTTTGACTCACTCTGCTAATCTAAGAAGGTTGCTCCTGTTCTGATGCATAGTTAACTTGTGTCCAAAAAAATTTAATACTGAAATTCTCTCTCTCTCTCTCACCTGTGAGCAATGATGAAACAGTTTAAATGAGCAAGACTTGAAAACCTCCCACATAGAGTTTGCAACAAATCCTCCTCCTACTCCTCCTCCTCTGTTTCCTGTTCCAAGAGGTCACGAAGTGGAGAACTGGTAAGAAAAGGCTCTGAGGTGTGTACAGAAATGTTAAGAGGGAACACAGACACAACAGATTCCTGGGTGGAAGAACCTGGCACATCAACAAAGACTGCCAAAGTACTTGTTTGTGGTTCCAAGATGAAGGACCGAGTTACCGAAGAAGTGGATAGTGATGGGCTTGGCCCTGACCTTGCAGGCCCCACTACTAGAAGTCCTCTTCTCTAAGTTGGTTGAGAACTACTTCTGCTTGTTCTTTGCACTACTGACACCCTGCATGGTAGACTAAGCTATGCCATAATAACAATTTCCAGCTTCTGAAAGTTCAGCACCTTCCTGGCCCTCTCAGGAGGAGATGGGGCCATACACAAAATACACAGCACTGTACACAGTAATAACAGCACATGCAACACTGCACAGTCACCCAAAAAAGCTGCACAGTGTATCACAACACAGGCTACCACACAGCAACTGTTCAATATGCAATTAATGACAAATGATGCACAACTTGCCAAAGCACTTGGAGTTGGTGCAATGGTCTTAACAGGCAGCCAATGAGACAATCAAACTTTATGATGTAGTCATGCATATGCACATATATATTGTGGTAGAATGCAGTTGTGTATGGATGGTGCTGAGTTGCAGATGGTGCACATGCAGATAATTTTGATATAATATATATATATATATATATATACAAGATTAAGCCTTTTCCTCCAAGAGGGGTGGCTCCCAAGAAAAGAAGGGACAGTTATCACTGCCACCTTCACACGTAAACTTTTAAGCCATGAATGAGCCCACTGTGCAGGATGCTTTCATATACATATATATATATATATATATATATATATATATATATATATATATATATATATATATTTTTTATATTAAATACACACACACAATATACAGTCGGGTGGCTCATTTGTAAACAAATCATAGCAATGATATAAAAAAAGGAAAATAAAAGGAAAATTTTTAGTTCACTTATATTTTTTTCAATACTTAGACATTTCTCCATTATTTTTAACTTTTAACCTTCTTGGCATTGAATGTGCTAAATCTTTGAAATATTGTGCATCCATGTCTTCAAACCAAAACTTTCGGATGGCATCCTTCAATTTGGGGAGGACGTTTTCTCATCTGCTAGTGCCTTCATTTCCGTTTCATGTATGCCCAGCAATTTTCAATTGGGTTTAAATCTATGAATTGCCTGGCCAGTCCAATTTCTGAATATTAAATTCCTTAAGAAGGTTTGTGACCTTGTGAAATCGGTGGCAAGGTGCTCCATCTTGCATAAATACACGCATGCCCAAAAGTTCCTTGTAAGGGACTAATTCATTTTCAAGACATTTTCATAAATCTCTCCATTCATTGTCGTGCTCTCTGGGAGAAAATATAATCCCCCACTACCCCCATATCCGCTGAAACATCCCCATACCATCACATAAGCTGGATGTTTCACAGTCTTGACTGTGTATTTTGATGCATATATAGATCCTTGGGGCCTCCTTACTTTCTTGCCAGCGCTATGAATAATGTGGAAGTTAGATTCATCGCTAAAAACTACCCTTTAATCCTTTTCAGTCCACTTCAAATATTTTCTGCAAAAAGCCATCCTTTTTTTTTTATATGAGGAGTGGCTTTTTGCTGGAACACGACATGGGAGACCAAGGTCTTTCTGCAATCGATGTTCAGATATTCCTAAGCAGATCAGGGTTTTGAGACTTCAAAATTTTGGCTGGCATTGATGGATGTTCCATAACAATCCTTTTAAAATGTTATCCGTTCTTTTTGTAGTTTTCGTATCCCTGAGCCTTTCTTCCGCTTCAGTGATGAATCAAGGTCTCCTGTCTTGGAGCGGTTGCACCACAATGAGACGGTGCTTTTAGAGATTCCCAGCTCTTTGCAATAGCTGACATTGACTTGCCAGTTTTCCATAGGGTCACAATTTCTGCTTTCTTAACCAAGGATAAGGAAGTTTTAGCCATAATTCATTAGCTAGCGCATATACAATGTGTGTGACGAAAAGTGAATGGGGCACGTGTACAATGACAGCCAACCTTTGTGATAGCTTGAGTATCACTGAAGTGCATTAGAAACTCATGGTACCGAACAGCGAGACAATACAGGCTGCCAGATATAACGATAAATTGGGGAATATATATACTTCTCGAGGCGGAAATCGCAAGAAAAAAGTCCGAACGCTTATTACAGTAATATATAGTCGTATATATATATTTTTATATATATATATATATATATATATATATATATATATATATATATATATATATATATATATATATATATATATATATATATATATATGTATATATATATATATATATATATATAATATATATATATATATATATATATATAGGCAGTCCATGGTTAACGGCAATCCGGTGTTATGGTGCTTGTCTAGCGATGACGATAACTGGATTTTCGACGATGATATGCGCTGATCTCTGGTTATAGACGCCGATCCCTGGTTATCGGTGCTGATCCCTGATTATCGGCATCTATCCCCACTTAACAGTGGCACTGATCCCTGGTTATCAGTGCCAATAACTGGGGATTGGTGCTATTATCACCTATTTTCGATTATCGATGGTTTTCGGTTATCGTCACGCCGTCAGGAACGGAACCCCTGCCAATAACTGGGGACTGCCTGTATATGTGTTTGTATATGTGTGTATGTAAGTTTATACACATAATGCTTGTAGTGGAAACTCAAAGATTGGATATCTAAAAAAAAGATCCTCAAGATCAATTCCTCAGCTTTATGGCTTTGGACCGACAGCTGACACCTTAGTGAAACCAACTGAAGCAAAAATACTGAAGGGAGCAGATGAGGCAATACAGGTGGTCCAATGCCACTGAGGAGAGTTTACATCACCATCTGATGATTGCAATCTTCTCTTCTTTTTATAAATGTGGGTACACTGTATTCATCTCTAACCACAGTGTTTAGCTATATAAAGCAGTGGTTTGTTTCAGACCTACAAAGGGTTGGAATGTCTGTTAAATATATGTGTCCATTATCAAGAGGATCTGGAGCTCTTTTGAAGGTAAATACCCATTACCAAAGAAGGTTGGGAGAGTTTTGGCCCTTCACCTAGAATAGGCTTTGGCTCATAATGGTCTTCTTTAATAAACCTTTAATACACTAGGTAAACCATGTAAATATGAAATACTTGCAGGCCCTATGTAAAAATGCATTATATTAGATTTAATAATTATACCCGCCTAAAAGAGCCAAAATGATGGTTGCAGCCCTACACAATCAAGAATACACAAGCTAATAACAAAAAAATATAAGTATTCACTGTCATCACAAAAACTGCAATTAACACAGATTACTGTGTACAACAGAGATAGAAAAACTATATTGTAATTGATTCCCAAAGCACTAATTCCATAAAAGCAGTCACAAAGAACATTTGAAACAAACAGGAAGCCTTAAAACATGAAAAAATATACATCACAAAGTAGACTATCTTACTCCCTCTCTCATACACATTGCTAAATAGTATCCTCTCTTGGCCATCACCCACATCAATTAAAACTAGTACTTTTCTCATGTTTTCCTTAAGCTATCCTTAGGAAATGTTTCAGTTCTTTTATTTTTCTATAATTTGAATACTGCTTTTTTATTTACCCTTGATCATTCCCTCATGTCAATAACTGTTAGGCAAACATTCAACTCTATCAAATTTCTTATCCCCGATCTTAATATTAACCTATAGCACCATCCTTCAATCAACTCATAGTGTAGGCTGCACATTTCATAAATCTGATCATTTTTAGCATTCTGATCTTCCCCAACTATACTATACATCCGCCCCTGTGAGAGTCAATGCCACACAGTTTTTTAGAAGTTATATTCCTGTTGTGAGCAAATTGTGGACTGATCTTCCTAATCATAATCTTCCTTTGATTCTTTGAACTTCAGAAGTTGAACTTGATGCAAAAGCTTTTTTGGTGAGTACCTGACATGATATTCGCTTCACATTTTATTATTTATTTTACCTTTTATATTGTTATGGATATCAGGCCTTTTGCCTGTTAAGAAACTGAACATTGTCAGTTTTAAAGAAACAAATAAAATTTTTGAGAAAAGTGGTACTTTCATGGGCCGAGAAGCTGAGTCCAAGTTCTCCCTGTGCTTAATCGATCCTAAGGGAAAACACGTGTTTCCTGCCTGTCCCAAATTCTATTTCTCTTGTCTTCTGCTGTGCGAATTCTTTTGTATTTTCAAGGCCATACCAGAGAGAAAAATAGCTGGAAGGCATCCGGTCAGCCAAGGAGAACATAACAATGGCCAGAGACGTCATTGTTATGAAGTGAGGGAGGCGTAACTCACCAGCTCTCGTCAGAGTAAGAACTCCCCAAAAATCCTTCCCAAGGCAGATCAAGGGGACGACCCTATACCTCCATCTGATGCCCTGAAGTGAAGCAACCATTTATTCTGCCTGCCCACCACTGATGTAGGAAGGAGATTCCACTCCGGTTGCCAAGCACTGCCACATTCCGTAAAGGTATGCCTGGAGTGCAAGGAGTTCTCCCTATTTTATTCTTTTATCTCAAGCTTTTCATCTTTATTATTCCTTTTCGTGTTCTCTTCAAGTGCAGTGAAAATATGCCAGGTGTCCCTTTAATCTCAGTGAATTAATGAGTAATTATCCTTTTGACAGTGATATACATAGGTGTGTGTGTGTGTGTGTGTGTATATATATATATATATATATATGAATGTCTATTTCTGTAATACTACAGTGTAGTATGAATATAAGAAGGCCCATAAAACACTATTTAAACGTTGAAACCATATATTTCGGGCACTTGTTTCTGTGCCCCTGTTCACTGGTATAATATGGACAGATGAAATTTTTACAAGGGTATATATACAAAACATAAAGGTGTGGCGTTAAGTCTCCGATGGTATGGAGTGACCGTTTCCTAAGAAGGAGGAGAATGACCAATCCCCTAGTGGTTTTTGGCCTCATTAGCTCCCGTTTGGCGACGCATCTGGAGGTCGTCTTTCTTGGGCCATCTTCTTCAGTAGTGGTCTTAGGATTAGAGCATCGATGTCATCCGATTTCCAATGTCCTCCTGACAGGTTCATATTGTTGGTTTGATTGATGATAGCAGATTCCAGCATCTTTCTTTTGTACGAACAGCTACTTTTGAAAACCAACTCCGCTCCACTCCAGTTTATGACATGTCCTGTATTTCTGATATGAAGGAAAATCCCTGAACTCTCCGAAGCGTAACGTACTGATCTTTTGTGCTCTGTTATTCTTTGCGAGAGTGATCTACCTGTCTCGCCTACGTAAATGTCCTTACAATTGCTACACGGTATCTTGTAAACTCCGGCTTCTTCCCCTTTGTTATTTAAGTATACGTTAATGAGCGAACTCCCAATGGATTTGGGATAATGGAAAATGAAGGGATTGTCAGACCTGAGTTGTTCGGTGGCTTTTTGGATGTTTTCGCTGCACGGAAGCTTTATATTGTTGTTGAAATCTATTTGTCTGTTGTGAGTGGGACCTCTATAGTATATTTTATTCGCTTTGTTAATAGCCCTCTCGATAATGTGTGGTGGATAGAGCAGTTGCGTTAGGTGTTGGCGGATCGTGTTGAATTCTTTATCTAGGTACTCATTTGAACATATCCTAAGTCCTCTGAGGAATAAGTTGCACCCTACCATGATTTTTACGGAGACGTCATGGTAGCTTAAGAAATGAATGTAGGAAACAGCGAAGGTGAGTTTTCTATATACTGTAAATGCATATCTGTTCTGTTTTCTTATGATCAGTACATCTAGGAACAGCAGCTTTCCATCCTTTTCCCATTCCGTTTTAAATTTTATGGTCGGCACTAGCGAATTTAGCCTATTAAAAAATTCATTAAAGTCCCCCAGCTATTGTCCCAGAAAGTAAAGATATCATCTACGTATCTAAGCCAGATCATATTACGGGGTTTGATAGACGACAAAAGTTCTGTTTCGAAATATTCCATGTACAAGTTTGCTAGAAGGGGTGATAGGGGACTTCCCATGCTACAGCCAAATTTTTTTTTTTTTAAATTACCATTCAAAGAAAACACGTTGTTAGTTACAACAAATAGATTTCAACAACAAAATAAAGCTTCCGTACGACGAAAACATCCAAAAAGCACCGAACAACTCGTGTCTGACAATCCCTTCATTTTCCATTATCCCAAATCCATCCGGAGTTCGCTCATTAACGTATACTTAAATAACAAAGGGGAAGAAGCCGGAGTTTACAAGATACCATGTAGCAATTGTAAGGACATTTACGTGGGCGAGACAGGTAGATCACTCTCAAAGAATAACAGAGCACAAAAGATCAGTACGTTACACTTCGGAGAGTTCGGGATTTTCCTACATATCAGAAATACAGGACATGTCATAAACTGGAGTGGGGCGGAGTTGGTTTTCAAAAGTAGCTGTCCGTACAAAAGAAAGATGCTGGAATCTGCTATCATCAATCAAACCAACAATATGAACCTGTCAGGAGGACATTGGAAATCGGACGACATCGACGCCTAATCCTAAGACCGCTACTGAAGAAGATGGCCCAAGAAAGGCGACCTCCAGATGCGTGCCAAACGGGAGCTAATGAGGCCAAAACCACTAGGGATTGGTCATTCTCCTCCTTCTTAGGAAACGGTCACTCCATACCATCGGAGACTTAAAGCCACACCTTTATGTTTTGTATATATACCCTTGTAAAAATTTCATCTGTCCATATTCTACCAGTGAACAGGGGCACAGAAGCAAGTGCCTGAAATATATGGTTTCAACATTTAAATAGTGTTTTATGATATATATATATATATATATATATATATATATATATATATATATATATATATATATATATATATATATATATATATATATATATATATATATATATATATATATATATATATATAATATATATATATATATATGTGTGTGTGTGTGTGTGTGTGTGTGTGTGTGTGTGTGTGTGTGTGTGTGAATTAGTAACCTCCTCAAATCTTGCTCTTGTTATGTATGTCCATGTGATAGGCATTTTGAGGAAATTTTCACTTATCTGCTTACAGGAGTTGATGACCCGTGCATTGTGATTATTGCAAGTTCCTGGTTGATACAAGTGCTGGGAATCAACGCAGAAAGTCCAATGCATAACGTAATTAAGGCATCTGGAACTAATTCGCAGTATTCAGCTTTCTATGTATCTGGGGGCCAAGATTTCCCCGCTGTAGAACAATTCCTAAAAGCATTAATATTGCTATTATTGACTGAGAGATGCCCTGTATGCTGTGCTGTCCAAATTAGTCTGTAAATTGTAAATAAACCGCACATAATTAATCAAGGTATCTCTCTGGCGACCTTATATTCCCATTTATTCTCTTTTAGTTTACAAATTGCAGCCCATTGGCAATTGCTAGAACAAGGCAGGAATCTCAGAATTCCCAGCTGCATTACTTATAACAATCTATCATTACTGATATTGTTTTTTTTGCTATTTCTCTTTCACAGTTTAATCTTTATTTCTCAATATCCTTTGATATACTGGGCTGCTTTCCTCACTGGGGTCCTTGAGCTTGTAACACTGTTTTCCCAACTAAGGTTACACCTTGAATTGCAATGATAACAATAAAGATACACTCTGTTACCTTTAGAAATCTGTTATTATGTGAACTGTTAATGTAAGATTTTACTACAAAATAAATGTGGTATATAATCATGAATAGTACATGGATGAAAAGGGTCAACACAGAAACATATGGACTTACTCAACATCAGGATTTTTGGATCCATTCTCATTAAGCCATACAACTAATGCTGTCAAAATATCTAGCTCTGACTTGACCATTAATCCATCTTGTGCCAAAAGGGATTTCAAACGTTCTTCACCCAAATTGCGGAATTCATCTGTCCGAACAATCTGCCTAGGATACCAAAATAATATTTAAAACAAAAGGAATACCGTAATCAAAACTAAAAAGTACCAAAATGCACAGACAAGCCAGTGTAAAAATATAACACAGAGATGTTGGAAATTTATTTTTCTGAGACAAGTATTAGGAATGACAGTGAAAAAAATTGTACACAATGAAGAAAATTCTGATATGGAATACATACAAGTGTATAAGAATTTAATTTAATAAGAAGTTTATCTAACATTTAAAATGTCAACTGCCTTGGGCTGCAAAATTAAAAGTAGAAAAATATTCACAAATATGACCTTGCTTCATAAATACAGCCTATTATTTTGAAACTTTCTACAGGCAAGGTAATTATACTAAGCCATGAATCTCATAGCGAATAATTCTGTTTCGTACATACAAACCTCTATTACTTATTTGTTTCTAATACAGAGGTAGGAAATTTAAATTTCTTGCCTGTATTCCTAATCTTATCTTCACCATAAATGCATTCAGGGTACATATATGTAATACTCTTAAAAACATGAATGTGAGACCTGATTTCAAAGCTTTGTTGCTTTTCCAAAATAAACAAAAAAGAAACTTGAAACACAAAAAACCTGCTTGTACTGCCATATAATAATAATTTCAAAGCTATCCCACGTTTACCTAAGAATTTTGGAGTTGATGTGGCATTTAAGAACAATAAAGAACTCTCATGACAATACTAGAAGATATGCATATCAAATTTCATGAATCTTATGATAACTTTCATATCAGTCATACTCAAAAAACATTAGAAAACATAACAGGAAAGCATAAAAATGTGTAAGATATGCAAAGGTGAACTGTGGAATTTTTGCTCATTAGTGAACACAATCATACAGTCAATTTAGCAGGGGAAAATAAGATAGTTTATTAAAATAATGAACTGAAAATTTCATTTATTCTAGTTAACTAAAAGAAAATTGATCCACTAATTTCAAATAAATGTGTAAAATGTATACATTTAAAGGAAGGTACTTGATATGGAAGGAAAAAGAATAATAAGATTTGTAAATGGACTCTGACCTCAGCCATAAATAAGTGTACGGTTCCAACCCCTTGCCCTTTTAGGTGTGAATTTTTGGTTTCCAACGGCCTGGGTATCTGTTTGTGCTATCCCCTACCATATATATTGTGAATTTCTAGGGCTACGTATCAGTCCCTCGATAATTGCTTAGAAATACAGTCCAACCCCCGTATTCATGGGGGATGTGTACCATAGCCCGCCGCAAATAGTTAAAATCCGTGAATATTTAAACACCCGTCTCTAAAAATGCTTATAATTGCCTATCTTGAAAGTTCAAACACCAAATGTATACCTTAAACTATCATCCTACATCAAATATACCTTAAACTAATATCCTATTACCATATTAATCTTTGAAATGATTTTATTAATATCATTTCGAATGATGCTCCTGCTTGTGGCTCTTCCTCCTCCTCTTCTTCTTCTGGTGTGGGTTCGTCGAAGCCTAAGAATTCTAATTCCCCTGTATCATCGCCTTCCTGTGTCTGTACGTCACCACCTTCCTGTGCCTGTACATTGCCACCTCCCATAGCTGCCAAATACTGCTGGTATAGTTGTCGCACTTTTTCGCAAATGATGTTGGAGTAAGGGGGATGATGTTCTTACAGCAGTCCTTTACCCAAAATGCCAGTGCATATTCCATCTTAATGATTGTCTTATCACACACTGTTGAAACTGTTTTTCCACTACCGAAAAAGCACATGCAGAGATACGGAAGGCTGTAAGTCTTCTGTATCTCTGCTTCTTTCTTCTTAATATACCTCACGGTACTTTCATTCAAGTCAGAATGGCGGGTTACCGCACCGTAACTTTTGCTTTCCTTCAACATATCCAGAAGTTTTACCTTCTCATCAAGCTTCATGACTGCTTTCTTTTGTGTAGGCTCTTTGCCAGAAGCTTTAGGAGGAGCAGGGCATTTAAGAGACATTTTAGGGCACGATCGGCTGTGACACACAAAAATTTAAAATGACACGCACAATTCACGATTACACCCGATAAGGAGATGCTATGTATTACGCAGTAAACTGGGGGAGATGAGTCTCCCCCCATCTTGCAGAGATGGATCCATCTCTGTAAGATGGGATTAAGGATCTAGCCAATCAACGCCAAGTGTACACCCAATGAGCACCAAGGAAAATGAATGGCATTCCTGGATTGGCTGCTTTGCAGACGACAGCCAATAGCGCACTGGGTATTATTGTACTTGGGCATACAGCATCCCAGCACTCATTTTCTTTCTCTACCATTTGCTGGCTTGGGTAAAATACTTTTTAAGACAAAAAAATACATGCCATTGAAATTCTGCTGTGTTTACATTAATATATTGCATTGCTGTAATATTTGGAATTTTGTAAATCTTTTTTAATCATAAAAAATGTATTTATGTAGAGTAGTCACAAAATTATACTATACAGTATATTAAAATGAAAATACTCTACATCAGACACCCTAATAATGTAGTCCGTACAGTATATTAAAATGAAAATACTCCACATCAGACACCCTAATAATGTAGTCCTTTCGTTCTACAAACTAAGTACTTATCATAGATATGCTCTACGTACTATGTATCATCCTGAAACACTTTGATATTTCAAAATCATCTTACAACACAACAAAATATCCATAAAATGTACAATATGCGCAGAATATCACTGTCGTTATGCGCAATACCCTGTATGTGCATATGTACACTGTATACGATGCACAAATGACCCAGCATCTCAGTTCACTGTGTATGCCTCTAGAGCTCGCATGTCATGTAAGTACGTATCGGTGCGGATTTGCGTATCTTTTTGAATCGTGTCCTTAGCTGCCTTCTAAATACCTTGCTTCTTCTAAGGCTTCTAGCAAAGAGCCTAAGCACCACAGGAAGATCATGACTCAAGAGAAGGTTAATGTGATTGTTATGTTAAGTGAGGGTAAAAGTCATGAAGAAGTAGCAGGCTGTTATGGCCTGACACTGTGCTGTCACGTTCATTGAGAAGGAATACGAAGAGGGTAGAATGCTTGGGAACGCCCTTGCTGGAGAAGAACTAGTCACCTTCGTTCATGTACAGTACTCTTTATCCCACCAACGGACCAGGATTTTAAAGAATTTCTTGGTCTGTACAAATTCTTAAAAAAGTCAGGAAGCTCCAGACAATGATAGAGGCATGGGATAATTTTCCAACTGGCCTTAATGAACTGATGCAGCCATATCATAACACCTTTGTGGACATGTACAATTACCTCAACAAGGTGATGCCTCCCAAAACCCCTGACGAAGCACCTCCTAAAGAAGGGGAAGAGGTGACCTCAGAGGGGATGTAACTCCTCTACTTTGCTGTGCAGTCATATCTTCATCATCAATCATCAGACTGCACAGCTACCTCATCATCATCATCTGTAATCAACATTCATCACCCGTGAGTACCCTTATGATTTAATCTTATTATTATATATTTTATTACAGGTACCCAGTGTATATATTATTATTATTTAATCTTATTGCAGTAATACCCCAAATTGCGCGATTCGAGTTGCGCGAATTCACAGACACACAAACATTTGCAAATATTGAAAAAACCTGCAAAAGTGTTTATGTTTAATTTTTTATGTAATTTATAAGTTTTCAAGCTTTTATGTGTAAATTAAATAACATTAAATAATAAAAGTAATAATTCCCTCTCTCTCTCTCTCTTTTACTGAGATGAGAGAATTTTTATGGTACATGTATGTTTATTTGTTTTGTATGATAAATAAATGTTTTACCTAATATTAAGTACTAATTTTCAAATATTAATAATAATAATAATAATAATAATAATAATAATAATAATAATAATAATAATACAATAATACTTCGATCCTACACAAAACCCTCTGTCTCGCGAATTCACAACGTCCCACCAACTTTTCACTGGAACCTAACTAATGGGCATACGATTTTTTCACAGACACACACGAAATTCTCGAGAAACCCTGCAGAAGTGGGTGTTTAATTTTTAAGTAATTTACAAGTTTTCATGCTTTTATGTGTAAAATCTGTATGAAAAATGCATTTCATTCTTTTATGTGTAAAATCTGTATGAAAAATGTATTTCATGCTTCTATGTGTAAAATCTGTATGAAAAATGCATTTGATGTTTTAATATGCAAAATCTCTATGGAAAATGCATTTCATGCTTTCATGTGTAAAATCTCTATGAAAAACGCATTTCATGCTTTCATGTGTACAATCTGTATCGAAAATGTATTATTTTTATTTTTGTACATGCATAAATATAATGCAAAGGTAATTTCAGCACATTCACTTAGTGTACTTTTACAAGATGTGATACCCATTTGCAAAGTTACTGCACTTTTCAAAGATGATACCCCTGCAGAAAATGCTTGTTTAATGTTTGAAGTACATTTATAAGTTTTCATGGTTTTAACTGTAAAATCGATATGGAAAATTTATATTTATATTTCTGTACATAAATATCATACAAGTATTATGTCCATTTGCAAAGTCTTTGTCACAAGGACTTTTCCACATGACCTTGAGATGAGGTTGTTCAGTCGCTCTCATTTGATAAAATGAATTCTTTAATGTAATATCAGAGATGTAACTAAGAGTTGTATGTATCATTCTTTGAAAATTACTTTGTTCACCTCGGAGAAAAGTGCTGGTGCAATCTGTATGTGCATGTAATTACAGCACGTTCAGTTGGTGTACTTTTACAAGATGTGATACTCTTAGTTACTGCATTTTTCAAAGATGATACCCTGTAGAAAGTGTGTATAATTTTTAAGTTTTTGTGTTTTTTTAGGTGTAAAATCAGAATGGAAAATTTGTATTTATCTATTTTATAAATACGATACAAAAGCAGTACAGTTACTTTATTACAGTATCTCTCTCTCTCTCTGACTCTCGTAGTTAGCGCTCAAACATTTTTGTTTACAACTTATTATTCTCTGTACGTCATTACCTGTACAGTATATAATTTTAAATTGATTGAATTTTACCTGTACTGTACTACCTTCTACGAACATTATGTACATGTTTTCGATATTTTATGGAACTGTACTTTTGTTGACTGTGACGTTTGCCTAGTGACCCTTGAATGAAATGGCTTTTACTCTAAGTGACAAAGAAAACGGCATCCCATGAATTAGGGGTAACATTAGTATCCGCACCTACTGTAAATGCGCTATTATGAAACTGTGCAGTACTCAATTTTTATGTCAACCATTTACTGTATTCCTTTTTAAGGGTAATAAGGTAAATTTAAATAAAATTACACTAACTTTAGTTCATTTAAAAGTTAGCTTAATACTTTGGGAGCATGATTAGTACTTAAACTCTGGAAATAAACATTTATTAGCATTTTTAAAGACCATGCCAAACTTACGCAAAAATTCACCTTGCACGAGGGGCTCCGGAACCTAACCTCGCGTAATTTTGAGGTATGACCGTAATAATAATAATAATAATAATAACAATAACTGTAATTACAAAATTTGTATGTGATACATATTTTAAACAAATATCTTTCCCTCATCTTTTGTCATAAGCTCAAAGGCAAAGCTGTCAGACATGTGGATTTAACATGAGAAGAAGGGGGAGTGTTGCTGATTAGCGGGTCAAAGGTTTCTTACATAATTCTCTCTCTCTCTCTCTCTCTCTCTCTCTCTCTCTCTCTCTCTCTCTCTGTAATAATTCATAAAAAATTTCACTCTCTTCTGTAAGGACAATTGTTATCTCTCTCTCTCTCTCTCTCTCTCTCTCTCTTTCTCTCTCTCTCTCTCATAGTTAGCACAACCTATGTATTACTGTTTCTCTGTATGTCTTTAACTGTACAGTAGATAATTTTAAATCGATCTTATTTTACCTGTACCATCTACAAACTGTAAATGCGCCATTCTAAAAGAGACATAGAGCATTTCAGAACAAAGAGAAAGAGACAGAATAAAGAAGTTTTTGAAAAAGAGGTTGAGAAGACTTCTAAATATAGATCAGTGGAATGGGGAGAAAGAGAAACAATATACTACTCTTCACTCTCTCCTATATTTTTCCATCATCCATTTCTTTCTTTCTTTAAGGGTAATGTATTAAGCTAACTTTTAAATGAAATTACAGTAACTTTAATTTCATTTTAAGGTTAGTTTAATACTGAATTTCCATCTTTTGATATATAACGTAAGAATAACCTCTCTCTCTCATGTTATTCTCTCCATTTCCATAATAATTCATAAGTAATTTAACTTGATATTTCAAGTAAGGACAATCGGATAGCAACAGCCGTTTTGCTTGTATTTCCAACCGTCGTACGGTAGTAAACAATTACCATAGTTATGTTACAAATGAAATTAAGCCGAACAGGATTGATATATTTTTACATTACACCCTTATTCGGTATGGATAAAAGATCGGAGATCGACTACGAAATACACTGCTAAATTTAAGCTGCAAGTTGTGGCTGAAGCTGAGAAAACAATGTTCAAGCTGCTAATGACCATAAATTATCGTGCATCGGCAACATGGATGAAACTCAATCATAATTAAAATTGGGGAGAAAGTAGGTTAATCAAAACTACTGGGCATGAAAGAACACATTGCAGCTATTTTTCCACCGATAAACGATAAATATGCACAGCTCGTATTATGATGAAATCAAGTGAAAATAGCGAATGGAATCTTGATTTATTTTACACAAAACAAACATGCCCCCAAACGGCCAACGTAATCTATTAATGAAAAAAATAGCTAAATTAACTTCACAACAAGACGTACTTAAGTTATATTTTGACTTAAAGACACTTCGTATAACAAAAAATAACCTTGTCCCATATAAATCAAGTATCTAGAGATTCATTTACGCTAACTAGAAGCAAGAAAAGCGCCCTCAACTGAGTTAAATACGGCAAAATAAACTTACCGCGCAATCGATTTCCAAACCAAAACATTGATCGCTATGATTGCAATTTACAACACAAAAGCAATAAAAGAATATAAACAATATTATTGGATACAGTGAAGTAAAGCATAACATTTTATAAGATCCATGGAAAAGATGCATATTTGTTACGTTGATGTTTGTATAATACGATATCAATAAGTGAATATAGAGTACAGTATAATGTAGGCTAGGCTATTGTATATGTATATGATATACCACAGTATAGGCTAACTTAATTCTTGTTTGTTATTCAATTCCTCTTTGTACTGAATTATCATAAGTCATTCTGCATGACCCTCCAGAATTAGCTGATATTAATATTTACTATACCTTGTATTTATAGAGTATACTTTATAGTGTAGGCTAGGCTATCATATGTATGCATGGTACTGAATACCCTAGTGTAGGCTAGACCATATTCGAGACACATTTTTTCCGACAAATAATGGTTTTTTGGAACCTAACCCCATCATAAGTAGGACAATACTTGTGTATACAAGTATTTTTAGTTTTTTTTTTTGTGTTTGAACTATCAAAATTGGCAGTTCTAAGTGTCTTTTAAAAGGGTTTTAAGTATTTGCAGATTTTAGCTATTCGAGGGGGGAGTACGCATCCCCAGCGAATACTGGGTGTTTACTACAGTACACGGTAAATGTGCAAGGCAATAAAGAGGAAAAAATATTCAGTAATAAAATGTCAATGAAACCAACAGAGTACAAAATTAACTCAATGTCCAATGGGGCATTTTTAAATGAAAAGATCACTTCTCACCTTTACTGGCAAAAGTCTAGCACCCTCACCAGGCAGGACGTTCACCAATTCAAGTTACTGCCCAAATCACTAATCTGTACTCGAGATGCAAATATATTACCCATCATGACCAACATTTCAATGGACTTTACCCAACCCAGATCTTCAATGTCTAGAACATTCTCTCACCACCCTGCGTGATGTGGAATCTTGTAACTGGATACAGGTTAATAGGGTCAATATTCGCTCAAGTCCATTTGAGGCACCTAGATTTCCAAGACCCAAATGCCTTTCGCTCATCGCAAGAACTACAGTTTACAAACAGCCTGGTATACGCTGACACAAATGTTCGTCTTACCAAGGTTTCTTAAACATGCTAACCTGTCACACATTCCATCAAGGGTCATATGACATACATTTCAATGCTCCATAACTATATACTATTTATTCCAAAGGAGCTGTCAACATATAAAAAACAAGTATATATATATATAGTATATAAAACTGTATATATATATATATAAACAGTCGGGCCATATATATATATATATATAATATATATATATTCCACTCATTCAGAACAAGTAGGCCTAGAGCATTTCAAATCGTACGTGTAATCGAATAGCCTAAGCAATTTGAAACATACTAACCTATTCATAGCCTAAGTCCTATACTACAACACCCAGGTTACTTCATTCATATTCCAAATTGCACTTAAAACACTGCATTGCGTTGTGTATACTAATCTAAGACATAAACAATATAAACTTACTGTTATTTCAAATGGCGCATTCAATATTCCTAGCCTGAACTGAGGGTGGGATTGGCTTGAGCACAATCTCTACTTCATAACACTCATCCAAAGTACACTCCAAGAAATTCTCTTCACATTTAGATATGCATATCTCCTACAGGAAATCTCCCTGAATGAACTTTAAGATGAAAAGGAATACTTAAGTGTTCTTGAAGGCACCGAGAACTATGGCTGCATTCCCTTTTCCTGGGTCCCTACTAGATACAACTACACTGCACCAGAGCTGTGACGAGACTCCCTTCATGGCCATCTTTGACCACCACCAAAGGGCTCTGTTAACAAAACAAACTACAAAGGCCATTTCTTTACAAATTAACAAACTAAGTGATGTCAAAATCAGTACAAACACAACAGGATAATATCCTTCCATTACATTTTAACTGGTCGAACAAACAATTAAACTTGCAAGAAAGTAACAGCAAAACACAATGCTTTTGTATACAAACTAAATACAAAGGACAACAAAACATAGGCCTAGACTATCAACTTCTTTCACATAAATTAATAATCGCATTTCCTTAAGGTAAATTTAGAGAATGTAGTACATAAAATTTGAAGGTTTTTTTGATGTAAAAAACAATTGTAGAAAAGTTATCGTGAATCTTCTTGTTTCAGTCAACAAAAACTATTCAGTGACAAAATAACTATATACATCACATATTATACATATATTCAATATATAATATATATATATATATATATATAAATATAATATATATATATATATATATAATTATATTATATACATATGAATACCATATATATATGGAATATATTAGTAGACAACAAACCTGCAAGCCAAATAGCTAAAAAAGTTTAAGAAAGGTTACTGGTAGTAAACCCCCTAAAAACACTTAGAACTGCCCATTTTGATAGTTTAAACAAAGAAAAACCTTGTAAAATGCATATACCTGAGTATTTTAATAGTTTTATCACAAAAAGCATTTATTCATGAAAATTATAAAAATATAGTAATTAGTGAATATTTTCAGTGAAAAATAACAAATGGCCAATTTTCTAAAATGATGGCTAGATATGTTCCACAGAGAAACCCTCAAATAATATGAGTCAATATCATGAGAATGTGAATCTGGGGGTTTACTGTATATATATATACAGTAATACTTCGATCTTAAAATTCGAAATTGTTTCTTCACACACACCAACTTTTCACTGGAACCTAACTAATGGGCATACATGATTTTTTCACAGACACACGAAATTCTGAAGAAACCCTGCAGAAGTGGGTGTTTAATTTTTTTAAGTAATTTACAAGTTTTCATGCTTTTATGTGTAAAATCTGTATGAAAAATGCATTTCATTCTTTTATGTGTAAAATCTGTATGAAAAATGCATTTCATGTTCTATGTAAAAATCTGTATGAAAAATGCATTTGATGTTTTAATGTTTTCTCTGGCTCTCTATGGAAAATGCATTTCATGCTTTCATGTGTAAAATCTTATGAAAAACGCATTTCATGCTTTCATGTGTACAATCTGTATCGAAAATGTATTATTTTATTTTTGTACATGCATAAATATAATGCAAAGGTAATTTGACATTCACTTAGTGTACTTTTACAAGATGTGATACCCATTTGCAAAGTTACTGCACTTTTCAAAGATGATACCCTGCAGAAAATGCTTGTTTAATGTTTGAAGTACATTTATAAGTTTTCATGTTTTTAACTGTAAAATCGATATGGAAAATTTATATTTATATTTCTGTACATAAATATCATACAAGTATTATGTCCATTTGCAAAGTCTTTGTCACAAGGACTTTACATGACCTTGAGATGAGGTTGTTCAGTCGCTCATTTGATAAAATGAATTCTTTAATGTAATATCAGAGATGTAACTAAGAGTTCTATAAGTGTCATTCTTTGAAATTACTCTGTTCACCTCAGAGAAAAGTGCTGGTGCAATCTGTATGTGCATGTAATTACAGCACGTTCAGTTGGTGTACTTTACAAGATGTGATACCCTGCATTTTTCAAAGAATGATACCCTGTAGAAAGTGTGTATAATTTTTAAGTTTTGTGTTTTTAGGTGTAAAATCAGAATGGAAAATTGTATTTATATATTCTGCGCATAAATACGATACAAAAAGCAGTACAGTTACTTTATTACAGTATCTCTCTCTCTCTCTCATTCAGTAGTTAATGCTCAAACATACGTTTACAACTTATTATTCTCTGTACATCATTACCTGTACAGTATATAATTTTAAATTGATTGAATTTTACCTGTACTGTACTACCTTCTACGAACATTATGTACATGTTTTCAATGTTTTATGGAATTGTACTTTTTTTTGTTGACTGATGTTTTGCTAGTGACAAAAGAAAACGGCTTTTACTCTAAGTGACAAAGAAAAACGGCATCCCATGAATTAGGGTAACATTAGTATATCGTGACGCACCTACTGTAAATGCGCTTATTATGAAACTGTGCAGTACTCAATTTTTATGTCAACCATTTACTGTATTCCTTTTTAAGGGTAATAAGCTAAATTTTAAATAAAATTACACTAACTTTAGTTCATTTAAAAGTTAGCTTTTAAATGAGCATGATTAGGGTCATATTTAGTACTTAAACTCTGGAAATAAACATTTATTAGCATTTTTAAAGACCATGCCAAACTTACGCGAAAATTCACCTTGCACGAGGGGCTCCGGAACCTATCCTCGTGTAATTTCGAGGTATGACTGTATATATATACCATCACTTCGCAGGGGATGCATACCACAACCCCCCACAAATAGTTAACACCCCCACTAAAAATGCTTATAACTACCTATCTTGAAGGTTCAAATACAAATGTATACCTTAAACTAGCATTCAACATCAAATATACTTAAACTATTATCCTATTACTGTATTAATCTTTGAAATGATATTACTAATATAATTTCAAAGTCATCTTAAACATTTTACCCTCAAAAAATATAAACCTACATACTTCTAACTCTTCCAGCCAATAACACAGAGAGAGAGAGAGAGAGAGAGAGAGAGAGAGAGAGAGAGAGAGAGAGAGAGAGAGAGAGAGAGAATCTTTCTATCAACTACTCTCCCTTTCTATCTATCTAGCTATCCATCTCTCACATTCTGAGTATCCTTTGGCATGAGAGAGAGAGAGAGAGAGAGAGAGAGAGAGAGAGAGAGAGAGAGAGAGAGAGAGAGAGAGAGAGAGAGAGAGGGTGTTTTTTCTTACATATTATGACAGAAAAGAGAGAATAACTGGAAGAGAGAGAGAGAGAAGTTATTCTTATAATAGATATCAAATGATGGAAATTCATGATTTATGAAGGAGAGAGAGAGAGAGAGAGAGAGAGAGAGAGAGAGAGAGAGAGAGAGAGAGAGAGAGAGAGAGATTTCAGTATCCTTGACCATCTGTAAGCAACATTACCTCCCCTTCGTGGTCTATGTCAATATGCCAAGTTAATTGACAGGTAGTTGCACCCTCCTCACTCTGAAGAATCTGAGAGAAGACTGGGAGTGATATGTATTTGTTTAGAATTTTTAATAATTTACTATACAAATGCAAAAAGTTGTAATTATAGTGTGGAAAATAAGGAAAATTAATAACAGTCACGTCAAGTTTATCCATAAAACTGCAGTACACAAAACAAATAAAACATGTTACACATGCATAAAAAAATCTACCTCAGTGAGAGAGAGAGAGAGAGAGAGAGAGAGAGAGAGAGAGAGAGAGAGAGAGAGAGAGAGAGAGAGAGAGAATTTTTCAGTACTGCATCCTTCATAGGACATTTGACCACCAGGTAGCAACATTTATTTGACCACCGAGTGGTAACATCTTCTACCCTGGCGGTCAGTATGTCAAGATCTTTGACATATTTGACAGGTTACATCTCCCACTCGCTCCCAAGCTTTCGGAAAATGATGAGGGGAAGAATTTTCATTGCACTAGTATCTTATTAATTCACTATATTTTCTTTAATGAATTGATATTTTGCAGTGTTTAATACATTAATAAGGGATTTTGACAAAGGAAAATCTATTTCTGAGGGAGGCCCTGTGTCAGCCGGTGAAATTCCTATTAACGAATTTCTAGGTATAGATATTGCTAAATATACCAGAGAAAAAGCTATCAGGAATGCTGGGGTTACTACCCCAGATTGAACATCTATTATGAAATAGACGTCGGGTATAGATAAGGGTGAGTGATTGTTGTCACTGCCACAGGACTGCACTCTGTAGACATCCCAATGACAAAACCCCGGGCGTGAGGAGCCTATCTAACGCCCGCACTCACCTGCCCGCCAACCAACGACCCCAGCGCCATCTGTACTCATTCCAGGCTAGCACCCCCCACAAGCTTGGTATGCCTACTCAGGGAGGGAAATCTAGATCCTGGGAGGGTCACCGGGTGACACAGAGCCTCCCTCAGAAATAGATTTTTCCTTTGTCAAAATCCCTTTTCTGAGCTCATCCCTGTGTCAGCCGGTGAAATCATGACAGAGAATCATATTAAGCTTTGGTGAAAGTCTAAAAGGAGCGAACAGTTTGGTGGACATGTATAAAAACACTATTACTGAAAATAGTTTTAATTATCCCTCAAAACATGATTAAATACCAAAGGTATAGACAGATAAACTGAGTTAAAACTAGGGGATACAATTAATACCACAGTAAAGGACATGAGAAACAACTATGTACATAATTAATACTATGGTGGGAAGGTACCAAAACTAAATAAACGACAGAAAATTTATAAAGGTACCTCCGGACTTAAAACTAAATCACAGTAAATATAACGTCGCAAACTTAAAAACTAACACCGCAAGATTGTACATCATGATATGAGAGCCAGGCTGTGAAGCATGTCTGGTCCAGGAGAAAATGGCAGGGCAAGTAAAATGAGGCAGGCGGGCTTCTAGGAAAGGATAGGGATTAAAGGTTAATTTAAGGTGGAGGGACAATGCTCCCTACAGCCACCGCAGGGAACTTCAGAGCTTCAGTGATTTCAGATAGTGGCGTTTAAACACTGATGGAGATTTCCAGCCCGTATACTTCTTAAGCTCATCGAAATTCATATTATGAAAATAATTAGTGGGGTAGCCACTGCTCGGATATCATGAACCTTAGGACTGAATCCGGGTTAGCTTGCTTAATGAAGTATAGAATTTGTTGTCTGATAGCCTTTAAAGAAAGCATTCCTCCTTTTCCTGATAAAAAGAGGACCAGACAAACACTGAGAAGTTCTCCGTAAATAGGCCCTCAAGGTAGCAACTGGGCATAAAGATAGGTCTTGTGGAAGAGGAACAACCTTCCAGGGGACCACCTATCCTGAGGGTCTTCATTTTTTGCTAAGAACCTTTGATCTGGGGAAAGCAGAACTTCTCCTGACGGAGAAAATCCACATGATTCGCACCTCTAGAGAGAGCAGACAGTTCTGATATTCTGGCACCTGAAGCTAGACTAATTAGGAACAACGTCTTCCTTAACAGATTCAAATAAGAACATTGATCGTTATTAGTTTCTGAGGCTAATTTTAGAACATCGTTAAGAAACCAGGAAACTGTATGTGGACGGGTTGCTGGTCTCAAAACGAGCGCATGCTCTGGGAATGGATGAAAATATGAATCTGTTAAATCAATCTTGAAGCCATGCAAAAACACCTTTTTCAAAGCTGATTTCGCTGTGGTAATGGTGGCCGGAGCAAGACCTTTTTCAAACAGTGACCTAAAGAATGATATTGCAAATTGGTGGTCATGACTTGAGCTTCAGATTCCTTCAAAAGATACAAACTTTTAACTGCTGAATCGTACTGTCTGAGGGTAGAATCTCTTTTATCTGATTCCAGAAACAGAGTATTAACGGATCAATATCCGCACCCTCTCTGAGCGGCTTAATTTCATAAAGTCCATAAAGCCAGGGTATTCAGAATTCTTGAGGAAGCTGACACAGTCTGTGTTTGCACTATTTGAGTCAGCTGTGGCTTGGGTATTTGATGACACCGCAGTTTGAGCTCCAGAAGAAGAGGGAACCAATTGCTCTTTGGCCAGTTGGGAGCTACCAGGGCCACTGACCTTTGAATGACCTGAGCTTGTGCAACACCTTTTCATCAGCAGGTTTATTGGCGGGAATAGATAGATTTTCTGCCATTTGTTCCAGTCCACTGACATGGCATCCGTGGCGTGAGCTCGAGGATCCAGGTTTGGGAGCAACATAACAAGGGAGTTTGTGATTGCTCTCCAAACAAGTCCACCTGAAGGCCCGGAACCTGACGGCGATCCATCCGAAAGAAGCCTCGTCAGGAGAATATCCATTCTGACTCCAGCAGAGTTGCCCTGGACAGGGAGTCTGCAATGACATTCCGGACTCCTGCTAGATGGGTAGCTGACAGGTGCCAGCCGTGCTTCTCCGCCAGGGAGAACATGGTTATCATCACTTGGTTTATCCGGCTCGATTTGGAACCCTCTCTGTTTATGCAATGTACCACTACTGCGCTGTCCAGCACCAGCCTGATATGAATCTGGTTGGTGGGGCAAAGTTTTTCAGAGTTAGAAACACTGCCATCGCCTCCAAAATGTTTATATGGAACTGATGGAACAGTGTGGACCATGTACCCTGTACCTTTTCTTTTGGTGAGTACCCTCCCAGCCGCTTAACAAGGCGTCTGTGTGGATTATTAGAGCTGGGGGAGGGAATTGAAGGGGAACTGACTTTGAAAGACCCTTGACTGTGGACCACGGCCAGAGTCTTTTCCTCAGCACTTGAGGAATTAATGACACCTTGTCCCTGAGCTTGACATTGGCTCGCTCCCACACTCTGTTTATGTCTTTCAGTTTTGCTTTTTAGAGCAGATCTGTTACAGATGCGAACTGAAGAGAACCAGGATTCTTTCTTGCGTTCTGCGAGAGGCTTTCCCTGCCTTTGAGGAATTGCCTGGTGGCTTTGGCTATCTCTCTCCGTTTGGCTGGCAGAATAGACAGCTTGTGCGAGACCAGATCCCACTGGATACCCAGCCACTGAAATCGAGCCTCCGGAGTTAGGCGGGACTTCTCCCTGTTTATCTGAAAGCCTAGGGATTCCAGAAACTCGATCACCATGGCCGTAGCTCTCCGGCACTCCCCGGCGTTGGATGCCCAAATTATCCAATCGTCCAGGTATGCGGCCAGCGATATCCCCCGGGACCGTAACTGCTGCACTACCGTTTCCGCCAGCTTCATGAAAATTCTGGGTGCTATGTTGAGCCCGAATGGCATGACCCTGAACGAGTAGGCTTGTTTCCCCAGTCTGAAACCTAGGAAGGGAGAGAAGTTCCGTGCAATCGCGACGTGATAATATGCATCTGAAAGATCTATAGAGGTGGTGACGGCTCCACGAGGAAGTAGAGTCCGCACCTGCGAAATTTGTCGCATTGTATGTAAAGATTGAGACGCGATAGATCCAAGATTACTTTTTGTTGACTGGAGTCTTTCTTGGGAACACTGAACAGCCTGCCTTGAAATTTCAGGTGTCTCACTTTCTTTATGGCCCTCTTTTGGAGTAATTCTGCCGCAAAGTCCCGCAGAGCTTTGGAAGACGGTTGATGAAATCTGATCAGAGGAGGGGCCCTTGATCCAACTCACCCCAAACCTTTGGAGACTATACTGTGGGCCCACGGACTGAAGGTCCACTGGTCCCTGAACAGGTGAAGTCTGCCACCCACCTGATTGGTCTCACTGGGAAGGTGAAGGCTTGCCTCCTCTACCTCGGCCTCCTCTCCCCTGGGAGAGGGATTGCAAGGCAGCCTTGCCTCTGAAGGAGGCCCTTGCTCTACTCCCCCTTGCGCTCCTGTTAAGGCCTCGAAATGACCCCTGGCCCTCATAGGAGGGGTTATATACAGGAGACGTCATGAAGGTAGGCGCGGCAAGGGAGTGCTGAGCTGGCTGCACCAGCACGAACTGTTGAGGCTGGCCCTTCGAGGTAGAAGGCTGGCCAACTGACGAGACAGGTACAGCTTGGACAATGGCTTGTTGGTGTTGTCTTCTGTGCCTCCTGTACCTCTTACCTGGCCTGTTTTGGGGTCCGGAGGACTCGGGGGCTTTCCTTTTGAAAGCAGGGATACCCCAGCGGAGCGCAGACTTTGATTAGCCCTGGTTGCCTCAGCCAGGACATTGCTGACCTCTCCTTCGGGAAGATACTAGCCCCAGAAGGAGCTTTTCATGAGCTTGTTAGGCTCATGTCTTATGGTAGCGCCAGCGAAGATGTATTTTAAGGCAGTTCATCCAAGCGCTACCATGAAGTCAAACAGGTCCGCCTGAAATCCTGCTAACAGAGACTTCATCAGGACCTGGAAGAGTGGCTCCTCGGAGTACATTACTGCCGTGGATTCCGCCAGGCACAGGGAGTTCAGTGATCGGCTCAGCCGACACCTAGCCTCAAACTCTGCTTTCAAGAGGGCTTCTGGCAGTTTGGGAAGCTGCTCACTGAATAAGGTGGATGCGCACTCTGGGTCCAGCTTACCCGATGTAAAAGTGGCTGGGGCATCCTTCCAGAAATCGTCGTCTCCAGGGAAGATCAGAGAGGTGGGATCAGTCTCCCGGAGCTGAGGCGACGGCTTACCTTCCGTGCATGCTTGGGCGGTCGCAAGAGCCACCTTAGTCATGCAAGGGGTTGGGATTTTATCACCCAACGAGAACATCGTGAAGTTGCCCTTGAAGGGGGTCAACTTCGTGTTCTCCGCCTGCCACTCATTAAATGTACGCAGCAATGTAGACTGCGCCTGATCCCTTGGGAAGATAACTGTCTCCTTCGGGACCTTATCCGTCCTTACCCAAGCTTCCTCCGTCAACCTGGCGAAGCCTGGGTAGGGGGCAGGTCAGGAGGAAAGAATTCCAACTCCTGAAGCCTGCGCGCGTGCCTAGACCCTCGATCATTAGGGTATCTTCATGTCGGGAGCATGAAGGGCCAAACGCCAAGGATTTCCCTTGTCAAATGGAGGGAGAGGCGGAGGCATCCGGAATGGGGTAATGTACCACCGACCCACTGGAGCGCATGAACCCGAGAGCATACTCTCCTGGCTCTGCAACCTCTCCGTAAACTTGTTAAACTTAGCATCCACCTCTGAGGTAAACTTCTGCAGAAGTATACTGGGCAAACTCCTCCGGGTCAAAGGCAGGTTGGCGAGGAGGGCTAGCCTTAGCTGCCCTCGAACTCGCTCCCTTAGCAGAGGAGTGGCCTTGTTTGGGAAGCCACCGGACTAGTATCCCGCTTCACCAGAGGGAAAGGGGTTGCTTTGCGGGAGGTTGGACTTATAGCCCCTTGCCTTCCAAGACTTCTTCAACTTGGGGACAGCGGATTGCGCCCTGTCCTCCAAGTAAGAAGATTTTTGAAAGCCCTGAAAAGAAGAAGCAGTGGATGAAAGGCAATCAAAAAGGGAGCCCGCCCCCCTGCCTCACTTACCTCCCTACCTACCTCCTGGTCCTGTTCCGTGTTCATTGGTTCCAGGTCAAGGTTTATGGCTGCCACTTCCTCCGACACCGCCTCGTACAAGTTCTCGTCCTGGGGAGGCTGGGTTTCTACCCGGATCTGCTCGATGAGAGGAGCGGCGACTACGGATGGAACAGCCGCTGAGATCCGGGCGCCGGGGTAAAGCAGGTTCCGGATGTTCTCATCCAGAACATATGGCTTCCCCGACGGAACATTCCTACCAAAACCAGCCACCCAGGCTCGAAGGGAACCCAAGGCGTCACTGCGGGAAGCTTGGTCGGCCTGGAAGAGAGCAGGGACTTAATAACCGAGCATTCAGTGAAGAGATATATAAGCAATATATCAGGAACATAACGTACTTGAAACAAGTGAGGCAACCAGGTAAACTAAAGGCAGTAACTATAGGCTTACCGACTCATCCTGGACAAGCTCGTAAAGAGCGAAGCAAACCTCACAATCGTCCGGGTGCCACACGATGAGGTCGTCGATCCGGACTGCACAGCCCGAATGGGAACGGCAGACAATGTGCCCATAGGGCTGGTGCAGCACAGCAGTGCACCCGGGCTCCTCACAACGTACTGTCTGTAAGTGGGAGACGGTATATGAACATACTAATTTAAGGCCCGCCGGAGCAGACCCGGCGGAGATAGGGGCCTTAAACTATAGCAGGTAATGGAGCATGCTAATTAATTTATACCGGACCCGCCGGAGCATTCCGGCGGGACGATACACCAGAGCAAAACATGACACACACTAAATTAAGGAACGCCGGAGATAGTTCGACGGAGTAGGACCTTAACCTAGGATCATGCAACTCTTAATTGTAATTGTAAATCAACTTACAGTATAATTACTGCCGGAGTCCGGTAGTAAGTAAATGGTTAACAACATAGGATAGCAGTACACTGCTGGTCATAGTGTTCGGCGCAGAGACCCCTCCGAGATCCCGTGCCTCCGTCACTTGGTTACA
This sequence comes from Macrobrachium rosenbergii, assembly GCF_040412425.1. Lineage (NCBI taxonomy): Eukaryota > Metazoa > Arthropoda > Malacostraca > Decapoda > Palaemonidae > Macrobrachium > Macrobrachium rosenbergii. The sequence goes on from NC_089746.1 coordinate 1,802,975, forward strand.
GCGGGGAGGGCGGTAAATCATTACCTCCAGTTATTATACAGCTAGAGAACTAGGTGTGACTAAGGCCAACCTACTGAAAACCAAAACCACCGGAGTGGTAACAGGTAAGAAGGCAACGGGAGGGCCGGGACGGCGGAGCGGAACCAGCGAGGAAGTGTTTGAACCCTGAAGGTGATCGGGTTCAGCCCGACCCAGAGGAGAGCGAACCAACGAAACACTAGCCGAGCGGTTGACACCAGAACGGAGGCCAGGAGGGTGGGTGACTCTCAACTGGGAACCGGACTAGTCCCCCTCGGGGTGACGATCGAAGAGACTGACGTCCCACACGCGCGGGAGATGACACACCACTGGCAAAGTCAGGGGGCAGTACTTAGAAGGTGGAATCGAGTTATGTTCAAGTGGACGGGACACCCATACACTGACTGAAACTCCCCCGGGCATCGAAATAGACGTGATCGACTTCCTGCGCCGCAGGGAGACTCATGACACTCACCAAAAGTACTAGGGGAGGATAGGACAACAGCACTAGTCTAAAAGCAACGCCAAACTCTCACCCTCCTCTGAAGCGCAGCCCAGACAGTAAAAGGGAGGAGAGAGGAGAGAGGAAGAGGGGTGGAAGGGAGAGAAATTCCCGTGAACGCAGTCCAACCAACAACCGACCCATAGGGCAGAAGGGCAATGCATAAAGAAGATCCCCTTTTTATTTTTTCCCCTCTCTCCTCATTAGAGGGAGGAGGGATGGGGGCTTCAGATGCCCTAGCAAACCCAAAACGGCGGTAAGGCGGATGGAACAACAAACAGGAACTCCTCGACCTGCCTACACCCTCCCTCCCCGCTCAAGCGACATAGTCGGGAGAGATGGGAGCTAAGACAATGCCAAAGCCTAACCTGAATAGCCTAACCCACCGACTGGAGCGAGAGGGCTAGGCTAGGATCCCCAATTTCTGATAAGTACTGCTAAAGTCAACCAATAAACATATAAGTACACGTAATATGATTGAATATACAAAAATATAAGAACTTGTGCTAAGCGTATAGCCTAACCGGGCGAGGCGAACAGGAGGTAGGCAGCCAAATGGCTGCTCCTGACGCCGAGCCCGGACCACAATAAATCCGAATTATCCATGTCATCCATTACACTACAAATCAGAGAAAACTGACAAAAGAAAGCACCACCTTGGAGAGGGAATCTACTCGCTGCGGGAGCCTGGTATCAGCTATGAATTAACTGTAAGAACCAAGATAAGGGAGTGAAGCCTCCGTGAGGAATGACGCTAATCAAGGTACCAGGAACCGCCCGACATAGATAAACGCCTCCAAAAGGAACTTCTTGAAGGGGAATTACGAAACATGAATAAAATTGTAAATGACCGAGAGAAACCCCTGCAGAAACAAGCTGTAAGGGTGTACCTCAAGGTCATCATGGCGGAGGGGCTAACGCTGGGAGCGCCAATATATGACCCTGTAAATATTAACTTACGGGCCAATAAAAGCCTCACTGATAATAAAACCCCACAAGAAGATGGTACTTAACTTCATAACGGTGAAATTGCTTGAAGACATGGTCAACTCAAGGAAAATTAGACAAAAACCCAGCACAAGAAAAAAGGCCTTCTCAAAGGAAAAACGTGCTAATATGGAATGAGTACAGATGGCGCTGGGGTCGTCGGTTGGCGGGCAGGTGAATGCGGGCGTTAGGTCGGCTCCTCACGTTCCGGGGTTTTGTCATTGGGATGTCTACAGAGTGCAGTCCTGTGGCAGTGACAACAATCACTCACCCTTATCTATACCGACGCCTATTTCATAATAGATGTTCGATCTGGGGGTAGTAACCCCAGCATTCCTGATAGCTTTTTTCTCTGGTATATTTAGCAATATCTATACCTAGAAATTCGTGCTTAATAGGAATTTCACCGGCTGACACAGGGACGAGCTCAGAAATTAATATCTGAAAATTCATAAATCATTTATTTATCATACAAAACAAATAAATATACATATTACATACGCATGAAAATTCTCTCATCTCAGTAAGAGAGAGAGAGAGAGAGAGAGAGAGAGAGAGAATCAATATTGTTATTATTTAATGTTATTTAATCTTATTAAACTCAATATTAATATTTGAAAATTAGTACTGTAAATCATTATTTTATCATAAAATATATGTAGGTACAGTATGGTATTTAGCCACAAAAATAATATGAAAATACAGAATACTGCTCTACAAAAAAATCTGCGAATGGGTGAGTTTTCCTACGAATAATTTATAGATACGTTCCACAGAAAATTCAGCAAATCGCTGAGTCCGCGAATTACGAGCCAGCGAATCCAGGGGTTGACTGTTGTATTCCTTCTTGTCTGAGTTCTCGAACAACTACCGTTGCTAATGTTGTAAAAAATTCTTGGGGCAATGTTTAACCTAAAGGGCATGACTTTGACCTTTACGTATCTTTCCCTATCTGGAACCCTAGGAAGGGGCGGAAGGGAACGGCGATAGGGACGTGCCAGTATGCCTCTTTCAGATCTACAGAAACTGTCCAAATCCCTTTTGGAATGATTGAACGTACTTGGGCAACAGTAGTTATCCGAAACTTTTGGCAAACAATGTGCTTGTTCAATGTTGACAGGTCGATAATCACTCTTCGTTCGGAGGAATCCTTTTTGGGGACACTTTTTGGAGAATATATGCATGTTTCTCTATGGCTCCCATTAACAAGGCCTTTCTGCACATAATCTTCCAAAGAGGGGTCTGGTTTTTGGAAGAACCCCTTTAGAGGAGGGGGAGGGATGAGACTGTTTCCAACCCAGCCTGTTTGAAAATAATGCTGTGCCACCAAGGAGAAGACTTCCACTGCCTGTGGTGTTGTCGAAGTAATTCCTATTGGTATCTGCCTCATCCTCTGCTTTTGTCCTTGATGGGCATCCCAGGTGTTGCTTTTCCTTTTCCCCTAAAAGAGGGTCTTCGACTTTGTGAAAAGGATATCCTTGCTGTTGTTGTTGTTGTCCCTTTGTAGGGAATTGTCACTTCTGACCACCTACCTGTCTCTGAGATCAAACTATTGGGATGACTGAAGGCTTATAGGATTTTTGAAGATAGCGAGCCTTTTTGGGTTGGGTAAAGGGAAGTTTCGGGTTTTTTGTTTCCTGAAATCCCCTTCTCCCAGAAGAGCGTACTCTGTACAAGTCTGTTGGCAAGCTTGCTCATTAAGTTTAGGTCCTTACAGAAAGAGTTAGAATGTAATAACAAAGTTACACTGGGAAGTGATTTGCTGGAGCCCTTCAATGTTTCCATTCTGGCTTTTATGCGTCACTCTAGAAAGTCATAGAGTGCTTCCCATAACGTTCTCAAAAGACTTTTGGCCACAACAGCAAAAATTGTTCTGGAATCTTCTGGAAGCCCTTTGGTGGCAACTTCCAGCAAGGTGATAGAGGTTATAAAACTAAGGAGGTGGATCCTAGCATGAAATTCTGCCGTGGCTGTCCCCTCTGAGATTCTTCCCATTGGGTCCCAAACTGCTGCATAGCTATATCTAAAGGGAGCTTTTTCCTTTCAAAAGGGAGTTGCAGTGTTGCCCATTCCTTGGAGGAATTTTCCGAAACTGGGATGACTGTGGCAAATGGTTTTAATTCTGCCACTGTCGTTTTGTTGTCACTACAAAATTCTGAAAATCTGCCTTCACATGATTAATAATTTTGAAAGGGAAGGGACAGAAGGCTGGGGCTACTTGATGAGCAACTTGGGTCTTATTCAAAATGGAAGTAGAGACCCATTTTTCGTTGACCTGGTAAAGGGTGTCTTCTATAGCTTTTAATGCTATAGACACAGGTAAAAGAACCGTTTCTGTTAGTGGTTTCTCCATGACTGGTGAAGGTGGTACCAGGCGCCATTCTGTATTAGGGAATGCTGCCCTGTCTCTAAATTCTAAGTGTACAACTTCGATCATAGTTTTCTCTCATTAATTAGATAAAATGCACATTGAGGCCTCTCGCCAAGGATTATCAGTATCATCAGGGGTGAGTGTTGGAGCCCCTATTATTTTTTTATCTGAAGTTTTGTATTCTGAACTGATCATTTTGTTGCTTCCAGTCAGAATTCTAACATTAGACCTTGTTTGGGCAACATTTGTATCCACTCTCACTTTTCGATTACAGGATGCAGTACTTTTACACTTTGGGGTGTACATGACTGACTTAATTTCTTTAACTTCCTTTTCGGAATCATGCATCATGTCCCTTATATATTGCCGTTAGGTGGCAAGGACATCTTTGAGGTTACTCATAATTTCCTTAAGGAATTGATCAAATACCACAAACTGTGCATCCCTTTTAGGGAAGCTTGCACAGTCTGACTGGGCTTCAACAGCTGAACTGTAATTGCCTGTTAACCAAGGGGCAGAAGCCCTGGGTAAGTTATTATACCCCACCGAAAATGTAGTAATTTCAGTCGGAGTTAGGTGGATCCCAGTATCCCTTGTGGGGGAAAGATCCTCTTCAGCATCGACAGATGCATGGGGGATAGAATTCCTTCTGGAAGGTTTCTCCTATGGCTAGCTGAAATTTGTGTCCCTAATCATTCTGGGTTCAGCAAGGCCATTTCAGCAGCAATGTCCACTTCATATTCCTTACTAAGGATGTCAACCCCTTGTAAAGATTCCTCTACTTCCTCCGCAGGGTTAACCTGGGAGGTACTGGGTTTTGGCCCAAACAGATCGTGTTCTGAGGAAGGGTTAGGCATCTGCTGCCGGGGTTTTGGCCCATGCCGTAAAGATATAATCTCCCCTTCCTTACCCCTACTGAACCCTAAGACCCACTGAGACAGCTTAAAACGAGCCGTTTCATCCTTAAAACTTGCTGCCAGGAGCATACTATAAATTTTGCACATATCTGGTGGCCAAGCATATTTTCCTTCTTTTTACAAGGACTATGCACACAGCACTGGCACTGGCAAAAAGCAAACTGAACCATTTGCTACGGAACACTTGAGCTGGGGGTCTGGCATAATGGCGTCTATGTAGTGATATAAAACCAGTTGTAATTAGAAGCTAGTTAGTATTGACTGTTTTTAATGAGGGACACTTCTGTAGTTCCTCATATAGTTTCCATATTACAGGTCAACTTGATTTCAAGAGTGTAGTTGTAATACATTTTACTAAATATCTATGTTAACTTAAACCCTCTAAGGTTTAGGTTAGTTTTCACACCCGTATATGGTTGTATTTTACTTATACACTGTTAGTCCTTTTGCAATGGCTATGTGAAATTTTAATTCTAAATTGTCATGCCATTCAGACTAACTGCTATGAACCAACTTGTTTAACTAACCCAAGCTACTGTTTTATATTACTTAGGTTAATGCTCCTAGTATAATCTACCTTAAGCTAATAACATAGGATTTCTTAGAGGGTTCTTGCTTAACCTATTCAAGGCCACTGCCTATTCTAGGTTTATTTAAAACTTAAGGATATAAACTATACAGAAAATAACCCTCTTATAATCTGGTTTTCTGTTTTATCTGGCTGAGACTACCCTTTTATCTGATGTTCGGTCACCACTGTTTCAGGATAATAGTAGGATATTTCCTTAAAAAGAGGTTCCTACTTAATCTAGTTTGGGTACTACCTGTTCTAGGTTTATATCACCTTTAAGGATATAAGCTACATAAGACCCTACTAGTATGTAGCCTTGCAGATAGGTTACAGAGTTGCAAAAACTAGGTTATTTTATTGAGTCTAGGATACAGTTTATATACAATCACAGGCCTATTTGTTCTAAACTACCGGAAATTTAGACCAATAACAGGAAGTTTCCTAAAATGTTTTTTGTTAGTCTAATATAGGGTATTGCTTAATCCAGATTTCTGGGTTATCTGACCTGTGTCAGCCGGTGAAATAACCATTCAGCACTTATTTCTAGGTAAATCTATTGCTAAATATACCAGAGAAAAGCTAAATGCCAAGCTGGAGTTACTACCCCCAGTGCGAGCTCCATGAAATGGAGTCGTGTATGAGAAAGGGTGAGATTGTCACAATCACAGGCCTCCGCCCTGTAAACATTCCCAATGTCAAAAGTCCCACCGAGTGAGGTGCCGATACAAACCCCTGCACCGCTCGCGGACTGTAAACAAACCAGCGCCACCTTCATTCCATTTCTAGCACGCGTCGCTTTTGATAGCTTTTTGCTTTGTGCGCCTTTTTTGTGCCTTATTTTCTTGGTATCATGGCATCATCCCAGGATTCTTCTTCACCTAAGTTGAGTACCATCTCTTTATTTTATTTTAGGCGGTTGAGGCTCCTTATTTCCCTCTAATTTAATAATTAGGGGGATTTATAACGCCCGCCTCGTCCACCTTACTCCCGGCCTCATGTGACCTTCAGTCTCGGTGTGGGACTTTTTATGTCGGGGCTTCGTTCCCCTTCATTTTCTTATGTTTTGTGCCTTATGCTTATCCTATATTCATTTTGGCATTATTATTTATTTTGTGTTACCCTTCTCTGGGGAAGTTCGGGTCCTTGTCGTTTAGGCTACGAGCTTCCCCCTCGGGCCTATCCGCTCTTTATCAAGTCTTATATGTGTTGTATTTTGGACCCTCACTTCCTCCAGCATTTGGGTATATTAATTGAGATGGTACAGTTATGCTTATTAGGTTTATTTTAGGCCTAGCGCATGGATGCTTTTGATATTTACGGATTATGTCCTTTGTTTTTAATTTTGAAGGTCGGCCATTTTCCCTCCGCGCTCTTATCGCGTTGGGTTTGGTCCTCCCTTCTACATGTGTCTTTATGATTATTTGAATTATTTGAATTATTTCATTTATGCCTAGGTTAGGTTAACTTTTTAGGCTAGTCTGGTGGATACCTTCTCCCCCCTGGGCTACCTCCTTCAGCCAGCCGGCTGTGTTAGGTTAGCCTAGGAGTTAGGCTATGAGTTAGGCTATGGCGTTCTGTTCCCTTCCTCGGAAGGGAAGTTTAGGTGTGTAGGAGGGCCTCATGGTTGGTGCTTCCCTTCGGTTTGTGTTTTGGGTAGAGGGGTTTGGCCTGCGTTATCTCCCTCTCCCTGTTTCGGCCTTTCCGTTTGGACTGTTGAGTCCTAATAAGGTTAAGCTGGAATAGTGAGGGTATCTTATGTAGCCTACCCTTGTCCGAACCACACCTTCGGTTAGCTTTCCAACTTCATGTATATCCCCTCTCCTACCTCCTCCCCCCCCTGCTCTCTTCCCCCTTGGTTTGCTTTCATGTACTTTGTTAACTTACCAAGGCTTGAGAGCTTTTACCCTGATCCTTACGCTATAGCCTACATCCCCTTCCTCTGCATTGATTGGTTTTGTCCTCTCGGTACTGGGTTTCCGACCTTACCCGGTCGGCACCCTGTCGAGGACTTGTTTGGTGACCGGGGGTGCCCCCACACTCCTGTTCACCATTCCTTTTACCTTTCCTTGCTCATTTGGCTTTTGAGGGTCCCCCATTCTCTCCTCTCTCATTAATTGTTTGTACATGTTCGACCGATCGAGAGAGAGAAAGGTGGACCTCATGGCGCCCGGGGAGTGCTCACTCACCCCCTGGTCGCCGCTACTGGTCCCCCTCTCCTGGCCTGTCCCAACTCTCCCCCCTCCCTCTAGCGTCAGTGCGTTGTTTTTCCCCAGCCAGGGTGTTGTTCTCCCAGACCGTCACCTCGGGAAAAAATTGTGTACATGTAGCCAGTTAGAGTTTCCCACCTGACTGTCTTCTGTCTTATTTTCACACGCCATTGACGTTTACCCTTCATTCTATTCATTTAGAACTCGTACCGTTCCCTAGTATCTACCCTTCGCCGACTAGCTAATTTTGTATTTTCCGCTAGGTAGTCGGGCGTTCTCGTTGCTTACCACTCTGGTGGGTATGGTGTATGGTCGGTCGGTGCTCACCACACCTCCTCCGCTGTCACTGTATTAGAGTAACAGGACTCCCCCGGCTCCAAGCGGAAACACCCAACTCTTACTTATAGTTGACCTTTCACTAGCATATATATATTTTGAATTTTACATGTCTTTTCGGGACCTTCCTGTTACTCCGGATTAACTCCGGCGGTCCCTTTATGTTGTTTTTGATCTTGCATGATCTAGTAGACCTCTTATCCTTCCGGTATGCTCCGGTGGAGTCTATCTGGTCTAATTATCTATTACCCTAAGACACTGCTCCAGCACCCTACTCCGGCGGCCTTATCAGCATAATCATGTACCCGTCCACCTACAGATGGTGCGTTGTCAGGAGCAGGGATGCACGGCAGTCCTGCAGCAAGCAAGCGGACATGAAGTTTGCAGGTCCCACTCCGGGTGCGCCGTTCACGTAAGGGACCTGGTCGTCTGGCACCCTGATGGCTGTGAGGTGTGCTACGCTCTCTATGAGCGGGTTCTGGATGAGTCGGTAAGTTAGTTATTTCCATTCCGATTCATGCTTTTCTTTGAGTTTCGTCTCTTATGGATAATTGGAAGATATTTTCTTTTTTAGGAGGTTTGGTCACCTGACATTCTCCTTCTTTCAGATTGACCGCAGCTCTCGTGACTCTTCGCTTATGACCCTCAAGACCTGGGTCAGCGGCTTCGGGAGGAACGTCGGGGCACGGAAACCCTACGTCCTTTCTAAGGACATTTACAGCGTTCTCTTCCCCAGCGCCTGGATCTCAGCGTCAGTTGCTGACGAGGTAGCCGCCCCTTTGATCGCTGGGATCCAGGAGATGACTCAGCCCTCCCAGGAAGACGTGGCCGCATGCGGAGAGGTCACTGAAGATGTTGCGGCCCTTAATTTGGACCTGGAGCCCATGAACGTGGACCTGGATCTCCAAGCAGGTAAGGGGGTAAGTGAGGCAGGTGAATATCTGTTTAGCTCTCCTTCTTCTGCTTCTTCTTTCAGGGGATTCGTGAAATCCTCTTGCCTTATGGACGGTGCAAGGTCGACCGTCCCTAAGGTTAAATCCATTAAGAAAAAGACCTTGAAGACCCAGAAAGTCCGCTCCGGGGTTCCCTCGAAGACGTCACAGGCTCCTAGCCCCGTGCCGTCTACGAGCAAGGCCTCTACCTCTGGGAAGGGAGCACGATCCAAGCAAAGTAAGGAGGTCCCCCCCCTCTCCTTCCTTTGATGCAGAAGCATTTGCCGAGCTTCTTATGCAGAAGCTCGACAAGAGAGTTGACGACAAGCTGTCACAACTCTCGAATCAGTTGTCATCTTCTAATGCTTCCGTGCTTTCCCTATCGCAACAGGTTAAGTCCCAAGGGAACTTAATCTCTGGATTCATGCATGGCGGAGCGGCCAACAGATCTTTCTCTGTTCCGGACACCTCCAACCTTCCTCCCTTTGATAAGGGGAACCCTTGGCGCCTGACCCTTTATGCTCCCCAGCATGAGGGTACCCTTACCATCGAGGGCCTAGGCACCCGTAGGTTGGAGGAACTCGAATTCTTCCCTCCTGGTCTGGAATCTCCTTACCCAGGTTATGCCAGACTCACTGAGGAGGCATGGCTTCGGTCCGATAAGGTCCCCAAGGAGACTGTCATCTTCCCGAGGGACCAAGCCCAGTCGTCTCTGCCAAGGACATTGACGGAGTGGCAGGCGGAGAACACCAAACTCACCCCGGCCAAGGGTGCGTTTACGATGTTCTCTTTGGGAGAGATTCTTCCCACCCCTTGCACCTCAAAAGTGGCTTCCCTCACTAGCCAAGCTTGCATGGAGGGTAAGCCTCTTCCTCATCTCCGGGAGACAGATCCCACCTCTCTTGTCTTCCCTGGAGATTCTGAGTTTTGGGAAGGAGCCCCAGCCACTTTCACGGTGACACGACTTGACCCTGACTGCGCTTCTAACTTGTTCAGTGAGCAACTATCTAAGATCCCGGAGTCGCTCCTGAAAGCTGAAGCTGAGACTAAGGACAGGCTTAGCAGGTCCTTAAACTCTCTGACTTTGGCGGAAGCAACGTCAGTGGTCTACAGCGAAGACGCTTTGTTCCAGGTCCTGACGAAATCTCTCTTAGCGAGTTTTCAGCAGGACCTGTATGACTTCATCAAGGCCCGGATGAACTGCCGAAAGCACATCTCTTTGGCAGCCACCATCCGTCATGAGCCTAACAGGCTTATGAAAAGTTCCATCTGGGGAGCTAATCTCTTCCCCCAGGAAGAGGTTGATGCCGTCCTAGCTGAGGCAACTAGGGCCAATCAAAGTCTCCGCTCCCATTGGGGTCTGTCGTTTAAGAGAAAACAGTCTGAGCCCGCCGGACCCCACCCTAAGTCCGGGAAGAAATTTAAGAAGTTCAAACGGCTTCCTGCTCAGACTGTCTTGCTGGCTGTCCAGGTTCCCGCTCCTGGTCATCCTTCAACCTCTCATTCCCAACCTCAACCTCAGTATGTGCTGGTTCAACCAGCCCATCAGCCTCTCGCTGCTCCTTCATATGTCTCTTCCCCGGCTTTCAATGCTTCATATGAAAGCCAGGGGGCATTTCGTTCAATACAGAATGCAAGGGGAACTAGAGCCAGAGGATACTTTAGAGGTAGGGGAACACCTCGCTCCTCCTCCAGAGGAAGAGGAGGCAGAGGCTCCAGAGGAGGCAGACCTTCTCCCGCCCAGTGAGATATCTCAGGTAGGCAGGAGGTTGTATCATTTCCGGGACCAGTGGAACTTCAGTCCCTGGGCCCAGAGCATAGTCTCCAAAGGACTGGGGTGGAGTTGGTGCAAGGGTCCTCTCCCCCCAGTCAGGTTCCATCAATCACCATCCAAGGCTCTGAAGGACTTTGTGAAAGATCTATTACAAAAGAGGGCAATAAAGAAAGCGAGACACTTGAAATTTCAAGGCAGACTGTTCAGTGTTCCAAAGAAAGGTTCCAGTCAGCGGAGAGTAATTCTAGATTTGTCTCGTCTAAATTCTTACATTCAATGCGACAAGTTTCGAATGCTTACAATCTTGCAGGTTCGGACCCTACTGCCCCGTGGAGCCGTAACCACCTCTATAGATCTTTCAGACGCTTACTATCACGTCCCGATTGCGAGAAGGTTCTCTCCTTATCTGGGGTTCAGACTGGGAAATCAAGCATACTCGTTCAGAGTCATGCCATTCGGTCTCAATATAGCCCCAAGAATCTTCACCAAACTGGCAGATACGGTAGTTCAGCAACTCCGGTCTCAGGGGATCATGCTAGCCGCATACCTGGACGATTGGATCGTTTGGGCATCCAACACCAATGAATGCTGGAGAGCGACAGCCATAGTAATCGGCTTTCTGGAATCTCTAGGTTTTCAAATAAACAGGGAGAAATCCCGCCTAGTACCGGAGAGTCGCTTTCAATGGTTAGGGATCCAGTGGGACCTGTGTTCACACAAACTATCTCTTCCGCCGGCCAAACGGAGAGAAATAGCCAAGGCAACCAGGCAGTTCCTCAAGAACAAGAAAGCTTCCCGCCGTTCTCAAGAAAGAATCTTAGGTTCTCTTCAGTTTGCTTCAGTGACGGATCTACTTCTGAAATCCAAACTGAAGGATATAAACAGGGTATGGTGGAGCCGAGCCAATGTCAGGTTCAGAGACAAGGTGTCCCTGATTCCGCCAATTCTGAAAAAGAGACTCCGGCCTTGGACGACAGTCAAGAGCTTATCGAATTCAGTACCTCTTCAATTTCCCCCTCCGGCATTAGTAATTCACACCGACGCTTCCCTAAGCGGGTGGGGAGGATACTCTCAACACAAGAAAGTACAGGGGACTTGGTCCACCATGTTCCGCCAGTTCCATATCAATGTCCTGGAAGCTATGGCAGTCTTTCTAACCCTGAAGAAGCTGCGTCCAAACAATCTGATTCATATAAGACTGGTCTTGGACAGCGCAGTAGTGGTACATTGTATAAACAGAGGAGGTTCCAAGTCGAGTTGGATCAACCAGGTTATGATAGCAATATTCTCCCTAGCAAACAAACACCGGTGGCATCTGTCTGCTACCCATCTTGCAGGGGTCTGGAATGTCATTGCAGATTCCCTATCCAGGACAACTCCGCTAGAGTCGGAATGGTCCTTGGACAAAACATCATTCAGATGGATTTGCAGTCAAGTTCGGGTCTCAAGTAGATCTCTTTGCAACAGAATGCAACCACAAACTACCTTGTTATGTAGCTCCCAACCTGGACCCTCTAGCTCACTCCACAGATGCAATGTCAATAGATTGGAACAAGTGGCAAAGGATCTATCTGTTTCTCCAGTAAACCTGTTACTGAAAGTCCTTCACAAGCTCAGGACATTCAAAGGTCAGATAGCCCTAGTGGCTCCCAACTGGCCGAAGAGCAACTGGTTTCCACTTCTTCTAGAGCTGAAGCTTCGGTGCTTGCAAGTTCCCAACCCAAAACTGACGCAAATAGTACAAACTCAGACTGTGTCAGCTTCCTCCTTTTGATGTAGGGAACCCGTGGCGTTTCGCTCTTCGCGCTATTCGCCACGAGGATACCTAGACCATTGAAGGACTAGGTACCAGACGCCTGGAGGAGCTGGAGTTCTTCCCGGCTGATCTCTTGCCCCCCTACCCAGGCTTCGTTAGGCTGACGGAGGAAGCCTGGGTACGCTCAGACAAGGTCCCTAAGGAGACTGTGATCTTCCCTAGGGATCAGGCGCAATCTGCTCTCTTGCGCACCTTTTCCGAGTGGTGGGCAGAGAACACGAAGTTGACCCCCTTCAAGGGCAACTACACTATGTTTTCCCTCGGAGATAACCTACCCACTCCCTGCCTGGACAAGGTTGCTATCACAACCGCTCAGGCTTGCTTAGATGGCAAACCCTTGCCTCAGCTTAGGGAATCAGACCCTACATCTCTGATCTTCCCAGGGGGTGACGATTTCTGGAAGAATGCTCCGTCCACATTTACTGTTGGTAAATTGGACGCAGATTGCGCGTCGAACCAGTTTAGTGAGCAGCTTCCTAAGATTCCAGAAGCTCTCCTGAGGGCTGAGTTCGAGGCATGGTGTCGTCTGAGCCTGTCTTTGAACTCGCTGTGCCTTTCAGAAGCGACCGCCGTCTCCTTTGCAGAGGAGCCTTTGTTTCAGGTCCTGACTAAATCCCTGTTAGCAGGGTTCCAGTCGGACCTGTACGACTTCATGGTGGCAAAGATGAACTGCCGTAAGTTCATCTTCGCTGATGCCACCATTCGTCATGAGTCTAACAGGCTCATGGAGGGAAAATCTTTTCCCAGAAGACGAAGTCTCCGGTGTCCTGGGCGAGGCAACCAGGGCCAACCAGAGTCTGCGCTCCCGGTGGGGTATCTCCGTCTTTAAGCGGAAGACCCCGGAGTCTAGCGGTTCCCAGAATAAGCCTGGGAAACGTTATAGAAGGCATAGGAGACCACAACAACAGACAGTAGTTCAGGCAGTTCCGGTCTCGACGGTGAACCAACCGTCCACCTCCAAAGCTCAACCCCAACAGTATGTGCTGGTTCAACCAGCCCAATCCCTTGCTGCACCTACGTATGTCTCCTCACCGGCGTACAACCCTACCTATGAAGGCCGTGGGGTCTTTCGCGGCCTTAATAGGAGCGCAAGGGGGGGTAGAGGCCGAGCCCCCTACAGAGGTAGAGCTGGATCCGTCTCCCGGGGGAGAAGTGGCCGTGGTAGAGGAAACAAACCTGCTTCCTCCCATTGAGACCAGTCAGGTAGGTGGACGCCTATACTGGTTCAGAGACCAGTGGTCCTTCAGTCCTTGGGCACACAGCATTGTGTCCAAAGGCCTGGGTTGGAGCTGGATCAGGGACCCTCCTCCCCTGACCAGGTTTTATCAACCCTCCTCCAAAGCCCTACAGGACTTTGTGACGGAGCTTCTCAACAAGAGAGCAATAAAGAAAGTGAGGCACCTCAAATTTCAAGGCAGGCTGTTCACTGTCCCCAAGAAAGATTCCGACCAGCAAAGAGTGATTCTAGATCTGTCGCGTCTAAATCTGTACATACAATGCGACAAATTTCGCATGCTTACAGTTGCTCAAGTACGGACTCTACTGCCGCGTGGAGCCGTCACCACCTCTATCGATCTTTCAGACGCTTATTATCATGTCCCGGTTGCGCGGAACTTCTCTCCCTTCCTGGGTTTCAGACTAGGGAAACAGGCCTACTCCTTCAGGGTCATGCCTTTCGGGCTCAATATAGCCCCAGGATATTCACGAAGCTGGCGGAAACAGTTGTTCAGCAGCTACGGTCCCGGGTGATCTCCCTTGTAGCATACCTGGACGACTGGTTAATCTGGGCCCCATCCGTACAGGAGTGTCGGAAGGCTACAGCCATAGCGATCGGGTTCCTGGAGTCCCTAGGCTTTCAATTGAACAGGGAGAAGTCCCGCCTGACTCCGGAGTCTCGGTTTCAGTGGCTGGGTCTCCAATGGGATCTAACCTCGTACAGGCTATCCCTTCCGCCGGCCAAGCGGAGGGAGATAGCCGCCGCTACCAGAAAATTTCTGAAGGGCAAAGCGGCATCCCGCCGGTCTCAAGAGATGATTCTCGGCTCTCTTCAGTTTGCTTCAGTAACAGACCTGCTCTTGAAAGCAAGACTAAAAGACATAAACAGAGTGTGGCGGAGACGAGCCAATGTCAGGCTCAAAGACAGAGTCTCTTCAATCCCGCAAATCTTGAAGACAAGACTTCGACCATGGTCCGTAGTCAAAGGCCTTTCGGAGTCTGTCCCCCTTCAATTTCCTCCCCCAGCTCTGGTAATCCACACAGACGCTTCATTAAGCGGCTGGGGAGGGTACTCACCAAAACAAAAAGTACAACGGACATGGTCTACAATGTTTCGACAGTTCCATATAAACACCTTGGAAGCTATGGCAGTGTTTCTAACTGAAGAAACTTTGCCCACCAGCCAGATTCACATCAGGCTGGTGTTAGACAGCGCCGTGGTGGTTCATTGCATAAACAGGGGCGGTTCCAAATCGGCCGCGTAAATCAGGTGATGTTAGCTATCTTCTCCCTGGCGAACAAGCACGGCTGGCATCTGTCAGCCACCCACCTTGCGGGGGTGCGGAACGTGGTGGCGGATTCTCTGTCCAGAACTACTCCGTTGGAGACGGAGTGGTCTCTGGACGGAGAATCGTTCAATTGGATATGCCGCCGGGTTCCGAGACTCCAAGTGGATCTGTTTGCCACAGAGAGCAATCACAAGCTTCCCTGTTATGTGGCTCCCAATCTGGATCCCCATGCCTACGCCACAGACGCAATGACTATAGATTGGAACAATTGGGAGAGGATCTACTTGTTCCCCCCAATAAACATGTTGAAAGTACTACACAAACTCAGGTCATTCAAGGGCCAACTAGCCCTGGTAGCCCCCCATTGGCCGAAGAGCAACTGGTTCCCTCTGCTTCTGGAACTCAAGTTGCAGTGTCATCAGTTACCCAAACCCAGACTGACCCAAGTATTACAAACCAAGACTGTGTCAGCTTCCTTAAGAATTCAGAATGCCCTAGTTTTGTGGACTTTATAAAATTTGCTGCTAAAAAGGGAGCAAACATTGACCCCGTTAACACTATGTTCCTAGAATCCGATAAGAGATTCTACTCTCAGGCAATATGATTCAGCAGTCAAAAAATTAGCATCCTTTTGAAGGCATCTGAAGCTCAGACTATGACTACTAACCTAGCGGTTACCTTCTTTAGATCATTGTTTGAAAAGGCCTAGCTCCAGCCACTATTACTACAGCTAAATCAGCCTTGAAGAAGGTATTTTTGTATGGCTTTAAGATTGACCTTACAGATTCATACTTTTCCTCCATCCCTAGAGCATGCGCCCTTTTGAGACTGGTAACACGCCCACATTCGGTTACCTGGTTCCTAAACGATGTTCTAAAGTTGGCCTCTGATATTGATAACTCACAATGTTCTTATCTGGATCTGCTAAGGAAGACCTTATTTCTGATTAGCTTAGCTTCGGGTGCCAGAATCTCAGAGCTATCTGCTCTCTCTAGAGGTGGTGATCACATTGATTTCCTCCCGTCGGGAGAAGTTCTCCTTTCCCCTGATCATAGGTTTCTAGCGAAAAATGAAGACCCTCAGGACAGGTGGTCCCCCTGGAAGGTGGTGCCTCTTCCACAGGACCAGTCCTTGTGCCCAGTCTTTACCTTAATGGCTTACTTACAAAGAACTCCTCAGTGTATGTCGGGTCCTCTTTTTATCAGGGAAAAAGGTGGAACTCTTTCGTTGAACGCTATAAGGCAGCAAATTCTATATTTTATTAAACAAGCCAACCCGGATTCAGTCCCTAAGGTTCATGATATCTGTGCGGTAGCTACCTCTACCAATTATTTTCATAATATGGATTTTGCTGAACTTACCAAGTATACGGGATGGAAATCACCTCTAGTGTTTAAGCGCCAATATCTAAAATCACTCGAAGCTCTGAAATTTTCTACAGTGGCTGTGGGGAGTGTCATTTCCCCACCTTAATTATCCTTAACCCTTATCCTTTTCCCCCCGCCCGCCTGCCTCATTTACTTCTCTGCCTGTTTTCCTGGATCAATCATGCCTCACTGCCTTGCTCCTCATAATTGATGATAATGTTGCCATTGTTATTATTTGTCTTGGTGATTGTGTTTTGATATGCTGTGTATTTAGATTTAGCCTAGAGGTACTTGAGCTGTTTTTATTTTGCTTCATGTACCCCACATTTTGATGTTATTTATCTCTTATTGTGCATTGCTCTTAGATTTAGTTTTACATTGCCTGTTTGTACCATTATATTGTTGGGTGTGTTGTGTTCCACCCGTACTTATCTGTAATTTGATCTGTTTTGCATTGATGAGACATCATAATTAAATCTATTTTTTCATAGCGTGTGTTTTTGTTCATGATCACCTTTTGTTTTCCTTTGTAGCTTTGCAGTCTTGGCATGATCCTCTGTCACTATTTCACCGGGTGACACGGGACTGAACTCAGAAAAGGGATTTTGACAAAGGAAAAATCTATTTCTGAGGGAGGTCCCGTGTCACCCGGTGACCCTCCCAGGAGCTGGTTTACCCCCACTACTTGCACATGCCAAGCCTGGGGGTGGTGCTAGTCTGGAATGGTTCAGATGGCGCTGGAGTCGCCGCTTGGCGGGCAGGTGAGTGTGGGAGCTGGAACGGCTCCTCGCTCTTCCCGGGGGTTTTGACATAGGGATGTCTATCGAGTGTGGCTCTGTGGTTCTGATTCTTTCACTCACCCTTGGTTATACCGACGTCTTCAATATGGAAGATGCTCGATCTGGGGGTAGTAACTCCAGCATTCCTGAAAGCTTTTTTCTCTGGTATATTTAGCAATATTTATACCTAGAAATTCGTGTTAGTATGGAATTTCACTGGGTGACACGGGACCTCCCTCAGAAATAGATTTTTCCTTTGTCAAAATCCCTTTTCTGGGGAGAGACCTGTGTCACCCGGTGACCCACCTCTGATTCTTTTTCCCCCCTTGATAAAATACCATTCCAGGATGGGGGTGCTAACATGGAATGTAGGTGGCGCTGGTTTGTTTACAGTCCGCGAGCGGTGCGGGGGTTTGTATCGGCACCTCACTCAGTGGGACTTTTGACATTGGGAATGTTTACAGGGTGGAGGCCTGTGATTGTGAAAATCTCACCCTTTCTCATACACGACTCCATTTCATGGAGCTCGCACTGGGGGTAGTAACTCCAGCTTGGCATCTAGCTTTTCTCTGGTATATTTAGCAATAGATTTACCTAGAAATAAGTGCTGAATGGTTATTTCACTGGGTGACACAGGTCTCTCCCCAGAAATAGATTTTTCCTTTGTCAAAATCCTTTTATTATAGATCTCTTAAATGTATAGGCTATATAAAAACAGAAACTTACTAAGCAGTCCCCAGGTTACGACAGGCTCAGTTTACGACGTTCCAAGCCTATGACGGGCTTAAAATATATTCATCAAAAATGATTTCCCGGGTTACAATGTATGTTCCCGGTTTATAACACCGACGATGGTGATCCAACGGAAGAAATATGGCTCCAAAAGGGCAAGAATGTAAAAATTTGGAGGTGTTTTGATGAAAAACTCAATAAAAATGCAGTTTACATCATTTACAAAACCCCTAAATGATTAAAAGTAAGGTTTTCTTACGATTTTCGATGTTTCAGGTTATCACAATTTTCGGCTTACGACACAGCATCGGAACGGAACCCCTGTCGTAAAGCTGGGACTGCCTGTGATATGTAACCTTATAGTTAGGCTACTATTTTTTTCTAAGCCAGGTTGTTGTTTACATCCAATCCTAGGCTATTTGGTCTACTATATAAAACAGTAACTCACTAATGTGTAACCTTATAGCTGGGTTATCACTTACTCTAACCTAGGCTACTGCCTAATCTGGGTTATTTAATTCACACTTGAGGGTATGGGTTACATAAAACACAATTACCTTGGTATGTAGCCTTAAAGCTAGGCTACCATCTCATCCAGCACAGATTACTATTTCATCTAGTTGTAGGTTACATGGTCCAGGCTAACGATTTAGTCCAATAATGAGATGTTTCGAAAAGTTGTCACTTAATATAAGGTACTGCCTAGTCCTGGATTATTTAGAACAAGCTTAAATGTACAGGTTTATATAACTGGAAAAATTTTTACTAATATGTAGTCTTATATCTAGTCTACCGATTTATTTTGCCCAGATATTGTTATTTTCTGATTCTAGGGTCCTTGGTCTAAGCTAGGCCACTTAAGGATAGGTAATCCTAGGTTATAGGCTAAAGGCAACATCCACTATTAATCTAGTCTAAATTATTCTCACTTACTGCCTAAATTATTGTAGACATTGTATAATCTGAAAGGATTTTGTATATTAATGACAAGTTGTGGAACATTTCTTTTAGTTAAAACATTCAGTTAGAATGACAAACTCTTTAAAACAATTTGCGCTTTACGAAACTAGCAATCAACAATGAGTAAGCATCAACCGTGTGATGGCAAGAAACACCGGGTTCCGACTTTCACACACGAATCAATTATAAATTCTAAAAGTTTACAACTTTAACTGGAACTTAATATGAAGCACTTATCTCGCTTCTTTTGATTTTGCATGATCCTTGCTAATGAAATCGGAAAAAAAGTAGAATTTTTTTGCAGCACAGGTAATAATGAACCTTACTACATTGACCAACGACGCGTAATGGTTCATAGTCCCTGCGAGGGTCTATTGTTGACACTATGGCACACTGCGCATGCGCATTAATCACTTCTTCTAAGCAGGTTTTGACGATGGAAGAACCTGCGTATACAACCCTGCTGTAAAGATTCAGGAAAGTGCCCCCTTATCTTTGAGTCCATTACATACTCCATCATGTGTTACGGTGTTTATCAATGCGACACAATACCCGGCCACGAGACCAACTATAAGAGAATTCTTTGACATTAGTTTGGTCACCATGGAGCTCTGGTAGACCATGGAAGGGTAATTTCTTGAGGACAAAACAAGCAACTATGCTATCAAAAAGAAAGATATTTTATCACTGTTGATATTTCATGTCTAATTAATGTAAAAATATTTAAAATGCAAATCTGCTGATGTTGTGCTATTTATAACTAAAGTCTTGGTGCCACCAAGTTCACCAATGCCAGCGAATAAGTGAGTGCATGTGTACATACCCTATTTATAAGATTGCAATTATCTTTTGGGTTGTAAAAATAAGAAATGAGAAAATACAGTAAAAATATAAATGAGGATAGCATCAAACATAAATACAAAAGTGAAAGAGAGTGTGTGTGATACTGTATTGGCTTTAATATAAGCAACAACTCTGTTGCTCTCTCTCTCTCTCTCTCTCTCTCTCTCTCTCTCTCTCTCTCTCTCTCTCTCTACCGTATCTCTTCTTCCTTTTTTTTCTTTGCTTTGTTACAGTACAGTACTATAAATATCCTTTAATACAATGTGGAAAAATCATAAACATAAAAACACGACACAAAACAAGTTCTACCAAGTCAGATGTCTACTTACCTCTCTTCACCCATCTAACATTGCACCCCTTCCCCCTCCCAAACAAGGAAACTGCTCCCCAGCTCTTCACCTTCCAACAACCCCTTCTCTGAGTGAGTTCTCTACACAGCCTTATTACCCCTCCTTTCCCATGGTACCCAGCCATCCAACCCCCCACCCCACCTTGGAAACTTCTCCAGGCCTCCACACCCCCAAAAGCCTTTCTCAGTCTCTTTACGAGTGTAAGAAGTGTTACTAACAATTTCCTGAGGCTGTGCAGCACTGCCAACCACCGGAGAACAATTTTTTAAACACTTGAAATTTATGTATATCATATCTTTGGGCCTTGGTACCCGGTCCGGGTGTGTCGGATGATGTCGAGTTCTGGATAATGAAGATCTGGATAACTGAGGGATTACAGAACTTATATATATATATATTATAGCCCAGGAAAAATCTGAATGACAACCGATAAACACTCTCTCTCTCCAACTCTACCTTACTCTTTCCCTCTTTCTCCTCCCTAACATCCCCTCTACTCTCTCTTTCTCCTCCCTAACTTCCCCCTTTGCTCTCTCTTTCTCTCTCACTTCCTCTCCCTCTCATTCTCTCCCTTTCCTGTTAAGATAGTTGCTTCAGTTACACTATCCAGCAGTTTTGACATTTTATATTTCACCCCTTTTCAACCCCCATTCCTATCAGGACTGAACTTGGACTTGAAGGGCATTGGGAGTGTCACTATTCATCTCAGTGACCTAAAAAACTTTGGATTAAACACTAAAGTCTGTAATTTTTTAAATTTTATTTTTCACCCCTTCTCACCCCCTTCCCTACCAGGGCTGAAGTTGGACTTAAAGGGCATCAGGAGTGCCACTATTCATCTCAACGACCTCAAAAACTAAGGAGTAGACACTAATATCTGTCAGTTTTGGTTATTTTTACATGCCACCCTGCTTCTCACCCCACCCACTTTGGTGCCAGTGATGTCTTACCCCGACAGCATTCTTTTCCAGATAGTAAGTCATATACAGTATATACCAAAATGAGGTATGATAAACCTGTAGTTTATTTGGTTACTAAATCTACAGGCAGAACCAGTCCTGTTTCAGGGAAGCCCTTCCCACCCCCAACCCCACCCCCTTGGTGCCCTTTGGTGCCAGTGATATCTTACCCACACAATATTCCAGATAATAAGTTTAGTTGAAATTGCTCAGTGCATTTCAGAATTATCTGGAACATATACACACACATACAACCATACAGTAAACCCCCCGTATTCGTGTTCTCATGGTTCGCGGACTCACGCATTCACGGGTTTCTCTGTGCAACATATCTAGCCATTTTTCCTGGAAAATTCGCCCATTCGCGGTATTTTTCACTGAGAAATATTCAATAATTACTGTATTTTCATATAATTTTCATGAATAAATGCACTTTTTGTGATAAAACTATAAAAATACTCAGGTATAAGCATTTTTACAAGGTTTTTCTTGGTGTAAGCTATCAAAATGGGCAGTTCTATGTGTTCTTAGAGGGGTTTTAAGCATTCGCGGATTTCACCTATTCGCTGGGGTGTGTGGGATGCATCCCCCACGAATATGGGGGGTTCACTGTATGTATATATATATATATGTATGTATATATGCATTAAGCTACAAACGTCCTTTAATATCCAATTAAACTACCTCGGAAATAATATATTTTCATATATGTTACCGAAGGGGATTTTTAGTTGATAATAAGTTAGTCGTCCGTGGGCTCGAACCAATGAAGACAAGAACTCAGGACTACAGTGATGCCTTTACCCACACGGCCAACAAGTGAGGTATAAGTTGATACGGCTCCCATCTACAAATCCCGTTGAACTCAGGTATTTGTATTTAGAGTCGATATCAGCCCACCTCTGCCATGCTGACCATGTAGTGCGTTTGTATTGCGCAGCCATATGACTTTTTATCATATCACCGTGATTCATATACAGGCATTAAGCTACAAACGTCCTTTAATATCAATTAAAACTCTACCTCGGAAATAATATATTTTTCGTATATGTTACCGAAGGGGAATTTTTTAGTTGATAATACTGTAAGTTCGTCGCCTCGTGGGCTAAAACCAACGAAAGACAAGAACTCAGGATTACAGTGACGCCTGAGTTCTTGTCTTTTGTTGGTTCGAGCCCACGGGACGACGAACTTATTATCAACTAAAAAATTCCCCTTCGGTAACATGTATGAAAATATATCATTTCCGAGGTAGAGCGAATTGGATATTAAAGGACGTTTGTAGCTTAATGCTTGTATATGAATCACGGTGATGTGATAAAAAGTCATAATATGGCTGCGTGCGACAAACGCACTACATGGTCAGCATGGCAGAGGTGGGCTGATATCGACTCTAAATACAAATACCTGAGTTCAATGGGGATTTGTAGATGGGAGCCAGTATCAACTTATACCTCACTTTTTGGCCGTGTGGGTAAAGGTGTCACTGTAGTCCTGAGTTCTTGTCTTTCGTTGGTTCGAGCCCACGGGACTCTGAACTTATTATCAACTGAAAAATTCCTCTTCGGAAACATATATGGAAATATATTATTTCTGAGGTAGAGCAAATTGGATATTAAAGGACATTTGTAGCTTAATGCTTGTACATGAATCACGGTGATGTGATAAAAAGTCATATATGTATATATATACCGGGTGTTTCGAAATTAGAGGGCCCCCCCTCCACAGAACAAATGGAAAGTTATGAAGTTTTCTGCTATAGCCTATCTCCACGTACATTATTTTAAGTTTCTATTAACCCTTAAACGCCTAGCCTCTATTTACAAAAGTGTCTGTCGTATGTCGGCGGCGTTTGGGAGTTAGCACCGAAGCGGAAAAAAAGATTTTTTAAAAAATCACAGCATGTTTAGTTTTCAAGATTAAGAGTTCATTTTTGGCTCCTTTTTTTGTCATTGCCTGAAGTTTAGTATGCAACCATCAGAAATGAAAAAAAATATCATTATCATATATAAATATTGGAATATATGACAGCGCGAACAAAAATTTCATATATAATTGTATACAAATCGCGCTGTGAGCAAAACGGTTAAAGCTAATGAGCTATTTTTTTTTGTTGTACTGTACACTAAATTGCGATGATTTTGGTATATAACAAATTGTAAAATGGTCAAAGCAACACTGAGAAAATATTATCACAAAATGATGCATGAATTCGTAATGCGCGGACGTAAAAGGTTTTTTCTAAAATTCACCATAAATCGAAATATTGTGCTAGAGACTTCCCGTTTGTTGCAAAATGAAGGTAATTGATTGAATATTACTAGGCTGTAAGTGTTTTAGCTTACAACTGCAGTTTTCGACCATTTCGGTCAAGTTAAAGTTGACCGAAGGTCGAATTTTTTCTATTTATCGTGATTTATATGAAAATATTTCAAAACTGATAAAAGCTACAACCATGAGTTATTTTTTATTGTATTCTACATGATATTGCATAAATTTACATGTATAACATTTTATGTAAGGACTAATATAAAACAGTGCAAAAATTATGACAAGATGACTAAAGAAATTCTGAGATTTTCAGCAGTTACCGTGAGCGGAGGGAAGGAAAAAGTTTTTTTCAAAAATTCACCATAAATCGAAATATTGTGCTAGAAACTTCCCGTTTGTTGCAAAATGAAGGTTAATGATTGAATGTTACTAGACTGTAAGAGTTTTAGCTTACAATTGCATTTTTCAACCATTTCGGTCGAGTCAAAGTTGAATGAAGGTTGAAATTTTGGCACTTATCGTGATTTATATGAAATTATTTCAAAACTGATAGAAGCTACAACCATGAGTTATTTTTTGTTGTATTCTACATGAAATTGCACACATTTTCATGTATAGCACTTTATCTAACGCCTAATATAAAATGGTGCAAAAATTACGACAAAGTGACGAAAGAATTTCTGAGATTTTCGGCAGTTACCGCGAGCAGATGGAAGGAAAAAGTTTTTTTCAAAAATTCACCATAAATCGAAATATTGTGCTAGAGACTTCCAATTTGTCGCAAAATGAAGGTAAATGATTGAATATTACTAGAATGTAAGAGTTTTAGCTTACAATTGCGTCTTTCGACCATTTCAGTCTAGTCAAAGTTGACCAAAGGTTGAAATTTTGGCACTTATCGTGATTTATATGAAAATATTTCAAAACTGATGAAAGCTACAACCATGGGTTGTTTTTTGTTATATTTCACATGAAATTGCACACATTTTCATATATAAAACTTCATGTAACGGCTAATATAAAACGATGCAAAAATTACAACAAAGTGACGAAAGAATTTCTGAGATTTTCGGCAGTTACCGCGCGGACGTAAGGAAAAAGTTTTTTTTCAAAAATTCACCATAAATCGAAATATTGTGCTAGAGATTTTCAATTTGTTGTAAAATGAAGGTAAATGATTGAATATTACTAGAATGTAAGAGTTTTAGCTTACAATTGCGTTTTTTTACCATTTCGGTCAAGTCAAAGTTGACCGAAGGTTGAAATTTTGGCACTTATTGTGACTTATATGAAAATATTTCAAAACTAATAAAAGCTACAACCATGGGTTGTTTTTTGTTGTATTCTACATGAAATTGCGCACATTTTCATATATAGAACTTTATGTAACTGCTAATATAAAATGGTGCAAAAATTACGACAAAGTGACGAAAGAATTTCTGAGATGCGTCGCTGATGCTCTGTAGTGTGAGAAGAAAGAAATTCGCACATGCACGGCTGGGTAACGCTTGTAAACAAAACAACAGTGTGATCCGTGAACTTCCAGCATCCCTCAAGGGGCCTGATTTAAAATCTTTCGCAAACTAGGCCTATAACTATTTTTCTGCAAATATTTAAAAACACTTTTTGTAGTCAACGTACCGTACGTCCACTCGGCACCCGACAGACAATTTTAGACGACGTACAATACGTCCAGTTGGCGTTTAAGGGTTAAGCTATTTTTCATTTTACATTTCTTGTATTTTCACACTGAGTGACGGAGTTAGATACATCCATGCCTAATGACTCGAAGGAAATCAGATGGACTGACCAAATCCGGGCTATAACCTTCAGAGAGGCCAGGGATGCTGGTGCATCCTTCATTTCACGTTCCTGGATAGCTAAATACATTAAAACAGATGAACCCTTTGTTAAAAGAAACTGGAACAAAAATCCATATGACTGTCATCTCGAAAAGCATGAGAATCTTGGAAGGCCTGAAGTCCTTTCTCAGGAGTCAAAAGACATCATAGCTGAGGCAGTGGGTAGACCAAGAAAGCCTTTACGTAAATTGGCGCTTGAACTAGAAACAAAAAGGGGAAAGAAGAGAAGTTATGAGATGAAAAAATCTGGTATCAAGCCATTTCATGTTACCAGCAAGCCCAACATCACTCAGCAACAGAGAGAAGACTGTGCATGGTTTTGTGGTTCATTTCTTAAAGATTGAGATGAAGCTGACTTTCTCCATGTCGCCGCCTCAGATGAATTCTTCATTTACACAGTCAGGAAGCCAAATCATAAAAATGGCATCATTTGGGCTGAAAAGTTGGATGATATCAGCAATGATGTGCGCTATCACCAAGTTGTGAAATTTCCTGCATGTTTGGGAATTTTTCTGTTTCAAAGCCAAACATGGAAAAGCATGAAAATTAGCCTAGACCAAATGACCACTGTATGAGCGAGAAAATGCGACATGGGAGCAGTGATGTCTCCCATAAGTGACGCTTAACAGATTAAAGTAGAAAAAAATTTTTTAAAAATTATATTATTTTGAGAGAGAGAGAGAGAGAGAGAGAGAGAGAGAGAGAGAGAGAGAGAGAGAGAGAGAGAGAGAGAGAGAGAGAGAGAGAGAGATCTGTAGCCTTAGACTGTCTTAAACAATGTCAGATGCTGCTCCTGTGAAATTCTCTGTCAGTTCATAACTTTCAAGGCATGGAAAAAATACCAAACTTTGAATGGTGCTTGAATCTTAATTTTATTTTCTTTTTACCTTTCTAGCATCCCAAGTAATTCCTTATAGTAATACTGAATGATTTAAAAAAAATACTTACTAATGCTTCCTTATAGTAATACTGAATGATTTAAAAAAAAATACTAATGCAGAAGTATAGAAAATGGGAATTCATCACAGACTGAGTTAAATCAGTAAGATATAATTAAGTATGAATATTTTACAAGTATGATCGAATGTTATAGTGAATGTAAGAATACATGGTAGTTAACCCTTAAACGCCTGTTGGACGTAGCAAACGTTGACTAAAATTGTCTGTTGAATGCCGAGTGGGCGTAGCAAACGCCGACTACAAAAATTTCAACCTTCGGTCAACTTTGACTTCGACCGAAAATGGTCGAAAACGCAATTGTAAGCTAAAACTCTTACATTCTAGTAATATTCAATCATGTACCTTCATTTTGCAAGAAATTGGAAGTCTCTAGCACAATATTTCGATTTATGGTGAATTTTTGAAAAAACTTTTTCTTACGCGCCGTGTAAACTCTGCCGAAAATTTCAGAAATTCTTTCGTCATTTTGTCATAATTTTTGCACTGTTCTATATTAGCCGTTACATAAAGTTTTATATATGAAAATGTGCGCAATTTCATGTACAATACAACAGAAAATAACTCATGGTTGTAGCTTTTATCAGTTTTGAAATATTTTCATATAAATCACGATAACTGCCAAAATTTCAACCTTCGGTCAACTTTGACTCGACCGAAATGGTAAAAACGCAATTGTAAGCTAAAACTCTTACATTCTAGTAATATTCAATCATTTACCTTCATTTTGCAACCAATTGGAAGTCTCTAGCACAATATTTCGATTTATGGTGAATTTTTGAAAAAACTTTTTCCTTATGTCCGCGCCAGAAATTCTTTCGTCACGTTGTCGTAATGTTTGCACTGTTTTATATTAGTCGTTACATAAAGTTTTATATATGGAAATGTGCGCAATTTCATGTACAATACAACAGAAACTCTCATGGTTGTAGCTTTCATCAGTTTTGAAATATTTTCATATAAATCACGATAACTGCCAAAATTTCAAGCTTCGGTCAACTTTAACTCGACCGAAATGGTAAAAAAACGCAATTATAATCTAAAACTCTTACATTCTAGTAATATTCAATCATGTACCTTCATTTTGCAACAAACTGGAAGTCTCTAGCACAATATTTCGATTTATGGTGAATTTTGGAAAAAAAAAATTTATCCTTACGTCTGCACGCGGTAACTCGGCCGAACATCTCAGAAATTCTTTCGTCATGTTGTCGTAATGTTTGGATCGTTTTACATTAGTCGTTACATAAACTTTTATATATGAAAATGTGTGCAATTTCATGTAGAATACAACAGAAACTAGCTCATGATTGTAGCTTTTATCAGTTTTGAATTATTTTCACATAAATCACGATAACTGCCAAAATTTCAACCTTCAGTCAACTTTAACTCGACCGAAATGGTCAAAAAACGCATTTGTAAGCTAAAACTCTTACATTCTAGTAATATTCAATCGTTTACCTTCATTTTGCAATAAATTGGAAGTCTCTAGCACAATATTTCGATTTATGGTGAATTTTAAAAAAAAACATTTTCCTTACGTCTGCGCGGTAACTCGGCCGAACATCTCAGAAATTCTTTCGTCTCGTTGTCGTAATATTTGCATCGTTTTATATTAGTCGATACATAAAGTTTTATATATGAAAATGTGCGCAGTTTCATTTACAATACAACAAAAATAACTCATGGTTGTAGCTTTTATCAGTTTTGAAATATTTTCATATAAATCACGATAAATAGAAAAAATTCGACTTTCGGTCAACTTTAACTCGACCGAAATGGTTGAAAACTGCAATTGTAAGCTAAAACACTTACAGTCTAGTAATATTCAATCAATTACCTTCATTTTGCAACAAATGGGAAGTCTCTAGCACAATATTTCGATTTATGGTGAATTTTTGAAAAAAAAATTTTTTTACGTCCGTGCGTTACGAATTCATGCATCATTTTGTGATAATATTTTCTCTGTGTTGCTTTGATCGTTTTAAAATGTGTTATATACCAAAATCATCGCAATTTAGTGTACAATACAACTAAAAAAAATTAAGTCATTAGCTTTAACCGTTTTGCTTACAGCACGATTTGTATACAATTATATACAAGTTTTTTTTCACTGTCATATATTCCAATATTTATATATGATAATGATATTTTTTTCATTTCTGATGGTTGCATACTAAACTTCAGGCAATGACAAAAAAATGAGCAAAAATGAACTCTTAATCTTAAAAACTAAGAGTGCTGTGATTTTTTGAAAAAACTTTTTCCGCTTCGGCGCTAACTCACCGAACGCCGTCGGCATACGGGAGACGTTTTTGTAAATAGGGCTTTGGCGTTAAAGGGTTAATCATGAAAATACTTGGGATAATCAGGGAAGGGGTTAAAGGAACTGGTTCTTCTTCTTCCTCATATTCTTCTGTTCTTTGCAAAAATTCTTATAACAGAATAGGTGCCCAAAGCAAAATATGAATGTAAACATAAACAAAAATTATGCACTTCATATTAAAGACCAGCTTGCGAACAAATCAAGACACAAAACCAAACAGCCGCTCGGAACCTAACTCATTTGTAATTTGGGTAGTGTCTGTTAATATAAATGTGTCTACACTGAGGTATGTACGGTGGAGGTCTCAACTAAACATACCCAATTCTTCATTTACAAGTCAGTGTTGAAACAGTAACTAGAGGGCTGTCTACTGCTTGGGAAAATAATCATTATAGCAAAGGAGGAAAAGCACATCTTACCTATGCCTAAAATGCTGGAAAATGAAATCTTGAGCAAAATGCACGAGTCTTGGGCATGAAAACTGCTGGGCAAATTGATATATTCCTAAACAGTTGTCGACATCAGTTTTCATCATCAAGTACTGAATACATAGTTCCTACAGGTAAAGTAATAAGAACTATGCATTATGTATGAATATGTTTTAGATCTGAATAAGAAATTATTTTTTCTGGTAAGATTCTATACTCAAAAAGAATGTACTGAAATTATAATTTCAAGTAAAATACTGCACTATGTCACTGAAATAACCAATCAATATTATCTGAGGATAAGTAGCTTATCACAATAACTTAATCAACAAATACAATAGAACTTTTTACAATACTGTAGTAGCATAATAGATATACTGTATAATTTCAATTAGAAAGAGAGAAATATTCTTTTAACTATCACTAATATACACTTCCAAAACGACTTTATTTTGCAAGATAACATTATGATCCATATGCTCAGTGCATATTTTAACATTATGACTGGGCGACCAAATGGTTGCCAAGTGAAGAAAAATTGTCGCCTAGTAAGAAGAATTTTTGACTACTGGGTGACCAGACAAATCCCCAAAATTGACAGGAATTATTAAGAAATGGAAAAGTTACAACAGTTCTAATAAATCCATTTTTGTGAAGGAGGGCAAAGGCTAAGGTTGGCTATCAGTTTTTTTGTGGCAGGGTTTGGACATGAAATTATCCTCTTTAACCATACAATTTTGAGTATCTACAGTTGTAATTTTGATAATGGAAATGTGTTCTATTGCCTCAAATTCCACTAAAAGTTCTGGGTTCTGGGGCTCTGCCCTGGACCTTGCTGGGGGAACGCTCACCCCAGACCCCCTAGCTTTATGCCCCACACCTACTGCGCTCGGCAGTAGTACTGTAGTACTCCCCATATTGCGAATCATAATATCCATCTGGTCGCCCAGTGAAATTTCCTTAAAATATGCACTGTTTATGCTACTACCCTAGTGCTAATGCCTTAATATTGTACAAATTACAACTATAAATACCTTTAAATCATTCATAAGCAAGAGATCACTTGCTTGAAGTATATCTTGAATGTTATCATTATCAAGTGATATCTTCCCAGTGTATATATAATCTAGTATAATTTCAAAAGACTGGACAGTTATATCCAACACAGGCTCTGCGGTACTGTGAACACCATGTTGCACTTCCTCTTCAAATGTAAACAATGCTCTGTGAAAAAATAAAAAAATATAGTTTTTAAAATACAAAAGTATTTTCATCCTACTAATCCAATTCTTTATATTAGGAAATTAGGCTTAAAGTGCTTTGCATAAACTTCAGACACTCAACAGATGAAGAAACATGATATTTTATGATAAAATAAAGTTTTATAAATACTTACCAAGTAATTACATAGCTTATAGTTTCACTCGCCAGCAGCTTAAAAATTTGAAATTCATGGTAGCGCTCGTGTCGGTGTAGGTGACTAGTCTCCGCCCACTTTCGGGGTACAAGAGGAACGACTTCAACAACACGATTCAGTTGTTTTTTGCCCTTCTTTCCATATGAGGGGAGGAAGGAGGGCTTGATTTGTAATTACTTGGTAACTATATCTAAAACTATTTTATTATAAAACTGTCATTTTTATATACACTATGTAATTTACCAAGTAATTAATTACACTGCTGAATCTCAAATTGACAAGGAGGTGGGATATGTGGATTAACTAACCCAAAAAATTATGGATGATAATGAGTTAGAGGACAGCAAAATTAGCATTGGTACAATGCTTGTCGTTCCTTACCTGGTAAGAGAGCTGCTGCAGGTAGCTACTGCCTCTGGTTGGCACTCATCTTTACTATGTAGGGTGTGGTGAGTTGGCCAGACACACCTCTACATCAGTGAGTACTTTGCAGCAAGGGATGAACCCAGTGACTAAGTATACAAGAAACCAGTTGCCCCTGCCCTGGGCACATACTGACCAACCTAATGACCAGAATCAATGAACACAAGCATCACCTACACCACAAAAAATAAAAGCACCACCCACCCATTAAAGCTAATACTGGTGGGTCTCCAGATACACAGTAACCCCAGGCTCCTCTTAAGAATCAACACCCAAGTTCAAGGCGAAGAGAAAAGGAAGGAAGAAAGGCTTCCTATGCTTCCTCCCCCAACACCATGCCAGCCACAGATGATGGCCCTAAATTACTACAATTTTCAAAAGTAGTTTCCACACCACGAAGATAATGAGTCATGATGATAGACTTGCCCCTCCAGTAAGTCGTTTGAAGAGTTGATGATAGAGACAGGTTGTGCTCGAAGGCTAAAGACATGGAGACAGCTCTGATCTCATGAGCTTTAGCTTTGACGGATGTTAAAGCCTCTTATCCAACCTGAGAATGGGCCTCAGAGATCAGATCCTTTAAGAAGAAAGACAAGCCGTTCTTTGATATGGCACAAGATGGATTCCTAATCGAGCACCACATATTACTCGTAGGACCTTGCATCTTTTCCGTTCTGTGCAAGTAGTGCCTCAGTGCTCTCATTGGGTACAGAACTCTCCCCTCCTCATCTGGGCCTATAATTTCCATCAGGCTTTTAATAGTGAAGGAATGAGGCCAGGGCTTGGTTGGGTCTTCATTCTTTGCTAAAAAGCCCCAGGTGAAGGAACATATGGCATCACCTTGGGAAAATCCCACTCTGTTATCAAGAGCACGCACCTCACTAACCCTTCTGGTGGTCGCTAATGTCACAAGAAAAAGGGTCTTCCTAGCAAGATCTTGTAACAAAGCAGAACGAAGAGGCTTGGAGTAGGGTCTGGAGAGCCAGTTCAAAACTACATCCAGATTCCAAGAGATGGCCCCTTGCCCCTTAGATTTCGAGGTATCAAAGGATTAAATGAGATTGAACAGGTCTTGATTAGCAGAGAGACCCATACCTCTGTGCCAAAACACCAAACTCAGCATAGCCCTGTATCCTCTGATCATAGAGGAGTACAGGCCCCTAGAGTCCTCCAGTACAGGAGAAATTCAGCAATGTCTGCTACAGACATCTTAGAAGATGAGATGTCATGTCTTCTACACCAGGCTCTGAAGATTGTCCACTTGGCTTGATAGACTTTGTCGGAAGAGGAGTGCCTACATTTGGCAATATCCTCTGAAGTTGCTCTTGAAAACCCCTTCTGTCTGAGGAGTTTCCTGACAGTCTGAACCCTGTCAGGGCCAGAGTGGACAATCCTTGGTGGAACCACCTGAAGTGGGTTGTCTGAGCAGACTTGGTTGCTGTGGTGACAACCTCAGGAAGTCTGTCAGCAGCTTGAGGAGATCTGGGAACCATTCCTGTCGCGGCCAGAACGGGACCACTAGAGTCATCATGATGTTCATGTGGTTGCAGAACTTGTTGAAGACTTCTTGTATCATGCAGAATGGTGGGAAGGCGTAGAGATCCTTGTTCGACCAGTCTTGTAGCATGGCGTCCATCACCCATGCTAGAGGGTCTGGCACTGGAGAGCAAAAGACTGGTGGACGATGATTCTTGGACGTCGCAAACAGATCTATAAAAGGTCTCCCCCCAACTTCCACAGATCCTCACACACCTGCGGATGAAGAGTCCACTCTGTGGGGAGCACCTGACTGTGACGGCTCAACCCGTCTGCAAGGACATTGAGCTTGCTCTGGATGCACCGCGTCACCAACTTGGTCTGGTTGTGGTCTGCCCATAAAAGGAGGGTTCTCGCTGCTTCACAAAGGGAGAATAAACGAGTCCCCCCTTGCTTCCTGATATACGTCAGGGCCGTAGTATTGTCTGAGTGTATGGTCACTACTGTACTTGATTGCGGACTATTGAAGCAAAATGCTGAAGACCCAGCCGAATTGCCGTCAGCCCCTTGAGGTTGATGTGCCAGTGAATCTGCTCCTGGGACCAAGCTCTTGACACTTCTTGGGTGCCTAGAAGAGTTCCCCAACCCAGATCCGATGCATCTGCAAAGAAGTCTAGGTTGGGGTTCAAAGGGAGAAAGGACTTCCCTTCTGAAAGCTTGTCTTCTGATTTCCACCACCGGAGATCCTCCTTGATTTCTTGAGATATAGGGAAGACGAATGTGTCTGGGTGAGCTTTCCTGTCCCAGCTGGCCAGCAGATAAGACTGACGAGTTGTTATATGTAGCCTTTCTAGGGAAACAAACTGCTCCAGAGGCTAAGGTAACTAGAAGGCTCATCCATTGGTTCGCCGAACAGGCTTGGTGGGCAAGGAACTCATCGACTTCCTTCAAGCATTACTGAACTCTTTTGGGTGATGGAAAAACCTGAAAACACTGAGAGTTTATCATCATCCCCAAATAGAGAATCGTCTGTGAAGGAACCAGCTGGGTCTTCTGAAGGTCGGTTAGCAGACCCAACTCTTCTGATAAACAAAAGGTCTTCTGAAGGTTCTCCATGTACCTGTCCTTTGACGGTGATCAAAGGAGCCAATCATCTAAGACGAGGGAGATGTTTACCCTCATCAGATGAAGCCGCTTGGAGAGCAGAGCCAGGACTTGGGTGAACACTTGCGGAGTGGTTGAAAGACTGAAGCATAAGGCCCGAAACTGGTACAATCTGCTGTGAAACACAAAACACAGATATTTCCTGGATTCCAAATGTACATGGATGTGGGAATAGGCACCTTGCACGTCTATAGTAGTCATCCAGTCACCCCAGTGAATGGATGACATGACAGAGTGACTTGTTTCCATCTTGAATTTTGTCTTTTCAACAAAAAAATTCAAGGTGCTTATGTCCAGTACTGGCCTCCAACCCCCTACCCCCTGATGCTTTGGGGACGACAAAGAGATGGTTGTAAAAACCGTCCGACTGGACTCCTTTGACTTCCTCAATGGCTGTTTTCTTGAGGAGGGCTGACACCTGGTTGGAGAGGGCCGAATACTTATCGGATCCTACTGAGTAGGCGGTCAACGAGACAGATGTGTTGACTAATGGGGGCTTCTCCCTGAATGGGATGGAGTAGCCCTGTTTCAGTGCTGACACAGTCCACTCCTCTGCTCCTCTTGTGCTCCATCTCTCCCAGTAATGGAGGTGCCTGGCTCCTATTGGTGCATGGAGGAAAGAATCCTCACTCACGAGCAGCAGGCTTGGAAGAAGGCTTCTTAAAAGGTTGAGACGAGAAGTGCAGGTTCGTCATAGGCCTAGACTGAGCTCTGGGTCTGCCACCTCGAAAGGGCAGAGGCTGAAGTGGAGAATGGGTTCTAATACAGTACTAGTTGATGGAGACTCCCTGGGACATCTAGACGAGCGAGCTAAAAGGTCCTGTGTACTTTTTTTCTGAAGTTCCGAAGAAATGTCGCTGACAGCAGCTGAGGGAAGAGGTGCTGGTGACTGAGAGGAGAATTCAAAAGGGCAGACTTCTGAGAAGCCGTGACACTCTGTACAGTAACCGAGCACCATAGCTCTCTCTTCTTCAAAACTCCCATTGTGTAGAGAGAGGCTAACTCTTGAGAGCCATCTCTGATGCCCCTATCTGTGCACGACAGGACATTCAGCAACTTCCTCAGGGAGCGATGAGCAATTCTTAATCTTGTGGGCTAAGGCCCCCACCAACCAGTCTAAAAAGCTTAAAACTTCAAGTCTGAGGGGCGTGGATATCTCCTCCTCGCTATAGATATTTCTGCTGATGAAGAGCTTCAAAAGGTCTTGCTCTCCCAGGAAACTCAGGACCCCTGTGTGGGATGTGACTCTTGTACTCGGGAGCCTGACTCGTGCACTGTACGAGCCCTTACAAGAGTCATCAGACAGGGATCTGACCCTTGACCATTTTCCTGCTAGCCTTGGCATTGGTGAAGAGTAGGCAAACTGCACAGACTTTCCTTTGATGTGAAACACTCGAGGGGATGGGGATCAGTTATGCTCGATTTCTTCCCAGATTTTGTAGCAAAGACTCAGAATCCGTCGGTCCCTGATGCCAGATTCGAGTCCTTTACGATCCTACTGTGTCCTGTTAGAGTGCTGCGGTGCTGTCTGAAGAGGACTCGCCATCACAGGCCAAGTGTCGACGACTCTTTGTTAGCACTGGCTCAACCTAGAAAGAGGTGTCCAGGAACACTATCTATTTCTGGCTTTGTGAGACAATCAAATGGGTGTACTCCATGTCAGGCGAGGACGACTCCAGTATGTTACAGGCGAGAGCTCACTTAGTCAGGGGCATTGGTCTGTCCCTTGCATTCTGGAAGAATCTGCCGGTTGCTCAGGTTCTGAAGGTGGGGGTGTGGTTGTGCCAGACCACTTTCACCTCCTTCTACCTTTGGGATATTGCCCACAAGTCCCTTGACACGTTTTTCTTGGGTCCTGTGGTGGCTGCTCAACAAGTTGTGTAGCTTACCCAGCTCCCCTAAGAGTTCAGGTAGCATCTCGCCTAAGGTGTACGGTTGTGGAAGAGAGAGCATGTGTGTTAGTGACTGGTCCTCCTCTCCTCTCACTTTCTCTCAACCGTACCCTCCCTTGCATTCACAAAGCTGAAATGGGCACCTAATATCTTGTTCAGTATTGCTGGAGCTGTCCAGAGGCAGTCCCTGTCTACACTTCTATATTAACAAGATTAACAATGTTTAAAGGTCTGCACTTCTTGAGAAATGCCAAAGGATAGTCTATTTCCTACATCTAGTCTATAATCCATGCTGACTAGCAAAACTGTTCACACTTTTCAGCTGGATTGCTGAAGGTTCTGCTGAGCTGCTTTTATGGAACCTAGTCTTTGGCTTAAAGACTCCTTAGTGGCCCTCCTTTCTACCCCAGAGAGAGGCTTCTCTCAAGGCTCTTTCATGGAACACTCCTTTTTGGGGCAGTGGCTTCAGCCAGAAGAGTAAGCGGGATAGATGCGATTTACTCGTTAGTAGGGTTCACTTTCTGGAGCAGAACTATCTTTTAATACATTCTTTCATACCAAGATGATGTCTAGAGTAAAACTCTTTCAAGAGTTTTCTCTATTCCAGCTTTAGAGACTGACCTTATGTATTGGAGTTTGTATATGGTAATATCATACAGTAAACCCCCCGTATTCGCGTTCTCATGATTCGCAGACTCATGTATTAGCGGATTTCTCTGTGGAACATATCAACCCACTATTCGCAGAAAATTCGCCCATTCGCAGTATTTTTCACTGAGAAATATTCATTAATTACTGTATTTTCATATTTTCATGACTAAATGCACTTTTTCTGATAAAACTATTAAAATACTCAGGTATAAGCATTTTTAGAGGGTTTTTCTTGTGTTAAAACTATCAAAAAGGCAGTTCTAAGTGTTTTTAGAGGGGCTTTAAGTATTCGCGGATTTTAACTATTCGCAGGGGCGTGTGGTACGCATCCCCCGCAAATACGGGGCGGTTTACTGTACTCTACTTTGTTTTGACTGCAGGATTGTGCTCAGTTGTAATTGCTTTGTTTCTCTTAGGTAGGAACAAACAAAGCTCATTAGAGGAAATAATGTTGGACTTATGTTGCAGAGCCATTACTCCTCATTGGCAAAAGTTACCCTGAGCTGATCTAGAACCACCTTTTTCAGGAAAAAATTGGTGGTGTTCTTTTGGGTGTGAGATGCCACAGCAACTCTGTTAGGTAGGTGGTAACTCTGGGGATCATGTTCAGTTGTGGTTTTAGCTCCCATCAACTCTGCAGGCCTGAGGCACGGAGGCCAAACTTGCCATTCAGCATTGCACAGTCTCAACTAATGGCTATATTCAGGGTCCACATTCCACCTCCTTGCAGTAGTGGACCTCACCTGATGAGATCCTCTCTGACAAGAACTTACCATGACATCA
Organism: Macrobrachium rosenbergii; assembly: GCF_040412425.1. NCBI lineage: Eukaryota > Metazoa > Arthropoda > Malacostraca > Decapoda > Palaemonidae > Macrobrachium > Macrobrachium rosenbergii. Next base: position 1,839,550 of record NC_089746.1, read on the forward strand.
TATGCATCAGGTAAGCAGCGATAAGGATACTTCTAATACTGTATCTGATCATTTGGTTATAGGGAAATCTCTTGCCCTCCTCCAGCACACAGTGTTGGAGTCAGCTAATGATGGAGGGTAAGTTTCACCTATAAAATAATGGTTTTTATGATAAAATCAATCTTTAAGGTACTTACCCTCCATCATTAAGATCCCTCCCTCCTCCCCTCTTACAAGATTAAGAGACAACTGATCAACCAAAACACTCTCTGTCTTACCCCCACCCACTAAAGGGTGGGGAATTAACAATTGGGAGCGTTCGCTTGTTAGTGACTGTTTCAGTTTTAACATCTGTCGAACCTGCGCATTTTTATAATAAAAGTTTTATATATACTTACAAAGTAATTACATAGCTATTAGTTCACTTACACAGCAGCTTGAATTCAAAATTTCGAGGGTAACACTTCACATGTCTGTGTAGGTGACCAGTACCGCCCACTAGCAGGAATATTAGGAACAACTTTAGCAGATAACGTCAATCTGCTCATGTCTTATGTCCATCAGCAGGAGGAGGGTGGGCTCCGATCATGTAATTACTTGGTAAGTATATATAAAATTTTATTTTATTATAAAAATGTCATTTTTATATAAGTAAAAAAAAAGTTAAGTATACCTTAGTTTTACCAGACCACTGAGCTGATTAACAGCTCTCCTAGGGCTGGCCCGAAGGATTAGACTTATTTTACGAGGCTAAGAACCAGTTGGTTACTTAGCAATGGGACCTACAGCTTACTGTGGAATCCGAACCACATTATAGCGAGAAATGAATTTCTATCACCAAATAAATTCCTCTAACTCTTCATCAGCCGGCCAGGGAATTGAGCTCGGCCCATCGAGTGACAGTCCGCAGCAAATTACCAAGTAATTACATAGCTGATTCACACACTGATAGGAGGTGGGATACATGGACATATTCTACTCCAAAAACATTAAGTATGTAATGAATCTGAAAATCGAAAACACTGCTAGCATTGAAAACCAATGCTTGTTGTTACCTATCAGCTAAGAGAGCTACTGGGATACTGCCTCTGGTAGGTGCTCATCTTAATTCGTAGTGGCATGGCGGTATAGCCATGGGTCGCTTCCTACTTAGTGGGAACTTTGCAGCGAAGAAGCACTCCGATGGCTAGCAAAGCATGATAGGTCCTCTGAAAAACTCCAAAAGGATAGAGACCTCCCTGTTCTCCCACAGAGCAGGAGAGGGCTTGAACGCTCGGAGAACGATTTGGTGTCAGGCTGTAGCTGGTGCCAGAAGTGCTGGGCACCAGTTGAGCTAAGAGCTCGGGGACTGGCGGGCACTCATGGGAGCTACTGGGTGCCCGTGTTTGCTAGCAGGTGCTCATGGGAGCTAGCAGGCACCCATGGGAGCTAGCAGGCGTCCGTGGGAGCTAGCCAGTGCTTGGCGCAAGAGCTAGTGCCAGGCTGGGCACCAGGCGAGCTGGAGCCAGGTGAGCTGGAGCCAGACGAGCTGGGCGCTCACGGCTCTGGAAGCTCTATAGCTGGCACCAGACAGCAGCTGACACCAGACTGTAACTTTCGTCCAGCAAACTGGGCAACAGGCAAGCTAGAAGATCAGGATCACTTGATAAGAAAGTGAGACGCGGAGGATGACTATACATCTAGTAGGGTTGTGTGGAAAGAAAGCAGAGACATGCAGGACGAATATACAGGTCCCCCTCTCTTTATGCAAATTCTATATATGCAGATTCACTATTATGCGAATTACATTTTAATAACTTCATTCTTTTTATGCGAGGGAAAATTCGCAATTATGCGAGTACGAGATGTGCATCACAATACTCATTTCATCTCTAGTTGAACAGCTGAGTGATGCATGTGGCGCCAAATACAGTATTATTTGTGGAGCTCGGAGGCTCAGTCTGTAGCTAACACAATCCCAATCGTGTGTTTGCTAGTTCTCGCTATTTCATATTCATACTGGTAGTTATTTTTCTGCATAATGGGACCCAAACGACCAGCATCATCTTCTTCAAATGAAAGTGTTGCAAAGCGTCAAAGAAAAGCTCTGACCCTTGAAACAAAACTGGAAATATTACGGAGGGCAGATGCAGGTGATGGTAATAGCGCTCTTGGACGTGTGTTTGGAGTTGGTGAATCCACAATTAGGAATATTAAGGGTAATGCAGAAAAGATTCGTGCTTCAGTGATACAGTCTACTCCATTATCAGCAAAAATAACAACGAAAGTCAGAAATCCACTGGTTGAAAAAATGGAAAAAATGCTCTCTCTCTATACTGAATGTGAGACGAAAGTAAAGCATTCAAAGCTTAGTAATCGTGTTTGATGAGGAAAGGCATTACATTTTTATCAGCGTGTGGCTGATAATGAAAACATAAAAGATCTAGAGCCTTTTGTTGCAAGTCAGGGATGGTTAGATAAATTTATTTGTAGGCAGAATTTGCATAATATCGTTTCGTGTGGTGAAAGTGGAAGTGCTAACCATGATGCTGCTGCCAAATTTCCAGAAGAACTTAAAGCTTATCGTGCATGAAATGGGATACAGCCCAAAGCAAGTTTTTAATGCCGACGAGACAGGACTATTCTGGAAAAGAATGACTAATAGAACACATATAAGCAAAGAAGAAAAAAGTTCCCCTGGTTTCAAGCCCTTTAAAGATAGGATAACATTGATGTTATGTGGCAACGTGGCAACAGCTGTAGAGGAAAGTGGAAATGATGATGATGGTGATGATATGAAAATTAAAGATCTGAGTGTGAAAAAACTGTCTGAATTGTTCTCCGATAATGAAACATTAATTCAGAAATTAGAAAATTTTGATTCTAACTACGAGAGAAATTTAAAGTTGAAACGGCAGATACAAGAAGTGCTTGCTCCATACAAAGAACTTTATAATCATAAGAGAAATGTAATGAAGCAATCAACCATGCTAAATTTCTTTAGACCATTGTCTATCACCCCAGAACCCACAACATCAGCACCATCTAGTAGGAAAAGTACACCCGAACCTGGACATTCGTCATCATCATCACGACCAACACTTGATGTCACTCTTCCGTTCCTTGAGTCGGACCCAGGTGATCCATCGCCCACCCCCCAGATGTAAACAATGTTCTTATTCATCAGTCAACATTATTTTTGGTAAATTAAATGTTTCATTTCTTGAACTGCTCATTTGCTGTTTTTGTAAAGAAAAAAAGAAAAGAATAGAAAACATTTTTATGCATTCGTTGTTCAAAGAAAAAATATTTCAGCATCACTGTTGTTCTTTTGTTTGTGTAAAAGGCTAGCCTAGCCATCATTCTATGCAACTTTTTGCCAGAAACCATGCATTTTATGTTACTTTTGCATAATAAAGCATTCTGTAATACTTGTTTTTGTTTTAACCATGAAAAATATTCATTATATATTCATGACCTGGGAACCTAACCCTATTTTTCCCATTGGTTTATATATTCTTTCTGAGCTCAGTCCCGTGTCACCCGGTGAAATTCCATACTAACACGAATTTCTAGGTATAAATATTGCTAAATATACCAGAGAAAAAAGCTTTCAGGAATGCTGGAGTTACTACCCCCAGATCGAGTGTCTTCTATATTGAAGACGTCGGTATAACCAAGGGTGAGTGAAAGAATCACAACCACAGAGCCACACTTGATAGACATCCCCATGTCAAAACCCCCGGGAAGAGCGGGGAGCCATACCAGCTCCCACACTCACCCGCCCGCCAAGCGGCGACTCCAGCGCCATCTGAATCATTCCATTTCTAGCACGTGATCTTCACGATTTGTTTTTCTGTGTGCTCGTGCTTTTGGCTGAATTTGCCTTTTTCTCAGCATGTCGTCGAGCAGCTTTTCTGTCACCAAGTTAAGTACCATCTTATTGTGGGGTTTTTATGATAAGTTTGACTGTTTCGGCCCGTATATTCATATTATACGTGGTTGTTGTTATGACGCCGTGGCGTCCCCTAGTCAGCCATGTCGACCGTGAGTTTCGCCCATCCAGCTTGTTCTGTTTGGGGCTTCTCCTTGTCGTTTACATTACTTATCGTTATCCCCCTAGGATTCATCCTGGTGGCGTTTCCTGGGCGGGTTGTTTGGTGTTTTTCTATGTTGATTTTATTGAACCGCATATTGGGGTTCCTTCATTAGGTTCCGTCATTTTCCCCGCTTAGGTTTCACCCCAGGATGTTTTCCCCTTTGACAGTTTTAGCTATAATTATATCGTGATGTGCTGGTGCCTTTAATCAGGTGTTTTATTACTTTGATTATGTTCTACGGGGGAGCGTCAGGTACGGTTTTATTGTTTACTCCCTGTCGCTCCTCTCGGTTAGGCTATGCGCCTTGCACAAGCACAAGATTAAATTATTGTTTATGTATATATATTATTCTTAGTGATGGTGATTTATTTTTATCTGGTTACATTGGTTGTGTGGGGTTCCCCTAGCCTGCCTATGTCACGTTAGGCTTGTATTTTGCATCCTTTGGCCTCCCGCTCTCCCTTTCACCCTGAGTTAGGTTAGGTGTGAGGAGGGGTTCAGCAGGTAGAGAGAGTTTCTGTTGTTGTTCCTTCCTTTGGCCGTTGTTTGGGTTGTAGAGTGAGACCCCATTGTCCTCCCCCTTCTTTACAGAGGGGTAGAGGCTTTTTCTGTGGGTGTATCTCCTCGGTGCTATTATAGCATCCCCCCCCTTTCGTTCGGCTCTGGTGGGTTTTCAGCACGGGAATTTCTCTCCCCGTTGTTTCCTCATTTCTCCCTTCCCTTATTCCCTCCTGTTAGCCTAGGTTACGCCTAGGTGCGGGTGTTAGCCTGGGCTACGCCTAGGTGCGGGGCAAGCGCGCTGAGGCCTTAGGTCGCTATCCCTTCCTTCCCTTATTCGGAGTAGGCTATGACCTTCCACTGCTGGTATTAATTTACTTGGCGTGGTGTGTGTCTGCAGTCGAGCGGGTGAAGAATCTTCCCCAGTCTCCTGTTTTCACTTGCTCTGGTCTACTCCCATCCCTACCCCTCCAACCCTTTCCTCCCCCCCCTACCTACCCTAGGTCAAGCTCTTTGTCATCTTCTTGTGCGGGTGACGTCAGCTGGCGTTCACTCCGAGTTGTGGGGCTTTCCCTGGTGGAGGGATTCGCTCCCTCCCAGGGCAAGTCCCCGATGGCTTTTTGCTTGGCTCAGTGTCTCGTTACCCGCTCTCCTAGGATCGAGCAGGTTTCAAACATTCTTAGGGTTATTGTTCTCGCCCTTTTCCCGCGTTCGCTTGGCGTTCGAGATACTTTAGTTGGGTTGACTGGCGCTTACTCCGGCCCTCGTGGTCCGGTGGTGTTTGATAGCCTCACCCTACTATTGTTCTCTAGCGGTTGAGGCTTGGGATCTCCGGAGGGGGTGGTTCCGGACTCCGGAGTATGCGGAATTTTTGTATTGTTAACCAGTTACGTTACCATCCTCTGTATTTTATATATGTATATATACATTTATTTTGTTCCTGGCGGTTCACTCCGCCGTTAGACATATATTGTTTCTATTATCAGAGTCCGGTGATCCTACCCTTGGGTCCTGCCGTTTTATTCCCGGCATCCCTTGTGGTGAGGCCCTGTTGACTCAGCTCTATCGTTCCGCCGGAGTATTCCGGTGGTCGGAGAGCTTCTTGCTTACCACTATATTTAAGTTACTTGTTTGTGCAGGCCCGTCTCTGACGGGGGTTTTTCTTTCCGCCGGAGTACTCTGGTAGCATGGTTTGAAAATACCTGCACCTGCTTAGTGTAAGTTTCTTAGAGTGGTAGGTTCATGTACTTTTCACACTTACAGACTGTGCGTTGTGAGGAGCCAGGATGCACCGCCACCCTCTATCAACCTTACGGGCATGTGGTGTGCCGGACCCACGCTGGCTGTGCGGTCCGGCTTGATGACCTTATCGTCTGGCATCCTGACGGGTGTGAGGTTTGCTTCGCTCTGTGCGGAAGCATCCAGGACGAGTCGGTAAGCTATTGACTGTCGTTCTTCACGTTAGTTTCAGTCTGATATGTGGTCATATTGTAAGTCATGGCTCTTTTATGTTACATTATATTAGCCCTGATTCCCTACTCTCCTTCAGGCTGACGAGTCCTCCAAGAAGGAGGCCCTAGAGTCTCTCCGCGCCTGGGTGGCTGGGTTCGGGAGGAACGTGCCGTCGGGGAAGCCTTACGTCCTTGACGGGAGGTTGAGGGATCTGCTTTACCCCGGCGCCTGGCTCACTGCGGCCGTACCTGCGGATCTGGCCACACCCATCATCGAGCAGATCCGAGCCGCGACCCAGCCACCTCAAGAGGACCCCCTGTACGCGGAGTTTTCGGAGGACGTCGCCGCCTTAAATTTGGACCTGGAGCCGATGAACAAGGAGCCGGACCAGGCGGTAGGTAGTGAGGTAAGTGAGGCAGCGGGGGCGGGCGCCCTTTTTGATTCCCCATCTTCCTCTGTTTCTTCATTTTCAGGGTTTGGCAAGTCTTCTATCTTGAAGGACAAGGCTCCATCTGCTGTCCCCAAGCTGAAGTTGAAGACGTCGTGAAAGGCGAAGGGCTACAAGTCCTCGTCTTCCCGTAAGGCATCTCCCTTCCCCCCGTCGAAGGCCAAGGTTGCTGAACCTGTGGCCTCCGGGAGCAAACCGAGTACCTCGGGCAAAGGAGCGAGTAAGAGGGTGGCCAAGCCCAGCCCTCCTCGCCTGCCTGCCTTTGACCTTGAGGCGTTTGCAGGGTTGTTGCTGGAAAGAATCTCTACGGAGGTTGAGGCTAAGCTTTCCAAAATTACGGAAAGGCTTGAAAGTCAGGAGACTCTGCTGGCGGATATGGCTCGCTCCGGCGGGGCCGGTCCGCAGTACAAGATCCCGGACACTGTTGACCTCCCTCCTTTCGATGTAGGGAACCCGTGGCGTTTTGCTCTTCATGCTATCCGGCACGAGGACACCTTGACCATTGAGGGTCTTGGTACTAGGCGTCTGGAGGAACTGGAGTTCTTCCCACCTGATCTCTTGCCCCCCTATCCAGGCTTCGTTAGGCTGATGGAGGAAGCCTGGATACGCTCAGACAAGGTCCCGAAGGAGACGGTGATCTTCCCTAGGGACCAAGCGCAATCTGCTCTCTTGAGCACTCTCTCTGAGTGGCGGGCAGACAATACCAAGTTGACCCCCTTCAAGGGCAACTATACCATGTTTTTTTTGGGTGATAGGTTGCCCACTCCCTGCCTGAACAAAGTTGCTTTGGCAACTGCTCAGGCATGCTTCGAAGGCAAACCTTTGCCTCAGCTAAGGGAGACAGACTCTACATCTCTGGTCTTCCCAGGAGGTGAGGAGTTCTGGAAGGTAAATTGGATGCTGATTGCGCATCTTCTCAGTTCAGTGAGCAGCTTCCTAAGCTCCCGGAAGCTCTCCTGAAGGCGGAGTTTGAGGCACGGTGTCGGCTGAGCTGGTCCCTAAACTCGCTGTGCTTGACGGAAGCGACCGCCATCTCCTGTGCAGAGGAGCCTCTGTTTCAGGTTCTGGCTACATCCCTGTTGGCAGGGTTTCAGTCAGACCTGTACGACTTTATGGTGGCAACGTTGGACTGCAGCAAATTCATCTTTGCAGATGCCACCATTCGTCATGAGCCTAACAAGCTCATGAAGAGTTCTGTCTGGGGGGACAACCTCTTCCCAGAAGATGAAGTCGCAAGTGTCCTGAGTGAAGCAACCAGGGCCAACCAGAGCTTGCGCTCCCGTTGGGGTATCTCCTACTTCAAACGGAAGACCCCCGAATCTGGCAACCCCCAGACTAAGTCTGGGAAACGTTTCAGAAAGCACAGAAGACCTCAACACCAGACGGTAGTTCAGGCAGTCCCAGTCTCGGCGGTGGGCCAACCCTCCACCTCCAAGGCTCAACCCCAACAGTACGTGCTGGTTCAACCAGCTCAATCCCTTGCTGCACCCTCGTCACGCTCCTCTCCAGCGTACAACCCTACCTATGAGGGCCATGGGGTCTTTCATGGCCTTAATAGGAGCGCAAGGGGGGGTAGAGGTCGAGCCCCATACAGAGGTAAGGCTGGATCTGCCTCTCGGGGAAAAACTGGCCGTGGTAGAGGAAACAAACCTGCTTACTCTCACTGAGACCAGTCAGGTAGGTGGTCGCCTTTACTGGTTCAGAGACCAGTGGTTCTTCAGTCCTTGGGCACACAGCATTGTGTCCAAAGGTCTGGGTTGGAGCTGGGTCAAGGATCCCCCCCCCCTGACCAGATTTTACCAACCCCCTCCAAAGCCCTACAGGACTTTGTGACGGAGCTTCTCAACAAGAGGGCAATAAAGAAAGTAAGGCACCTCAAATTTCAAGGCAGGCTGTTCACTGTCCCAAAGAAAGATTCCGGTCAGCAAAGAGTGATTCTAGATCTCTCGCGTCTAAATCTTTACATAAAATGCGACAAGTTTCGCATGCTTACGGTGGCTCAAAATGCGGACTCTACTGCCGCGTGGGCCGTCACCACCTCTATCGATCTTTCAGACGCTTACTATCACGTCCCGGTTCTGCGGAACTTCTCTCCCTCCCTGGGTTTCAGACTAGGGAAACAAGCCTACTCCTTCAAGGTCATGCCTTTCGGTCTCAATATAGCCCCCAGGATTTTTACAAAGCTGGCGGAAACAGTTGTTCAGCAGCTCCGGTCCCGGGGGATCTCCTTGGCAGCATACCTGGACGATTGGATAATCTGGGCTCCAACAGTACAAGAGTGCCGGAAAGCTACAGCCATAGTGATCAAGTTCCTGGAATCGTTAGGTTTTCAGTTGAACAGGGAGAAGTCCCGCCTGATTCCGGAGTCCCGGTTTCAGTGGCTGAGTCTCCAATGGGACCTGTCCTCGTACAGACTATCTCTCCCGCCGTCCAAGCGGAAGGAGGTAGCCGCCGCCACCAGGAAATTTTTGAAGGACAAAGTAGCATCCCGCCGGTCTCAAGAGAGAATTCTCGGCTCCCTTCAGTTCGCTTCAGTAACAGACCTGCTCTTAAAAGCGAAATTAAAAGACATAAACAGAGTGTGGCGGAGACGAGCCAATGTCAGGCTCAGAGACAGGGTCTCTTCAATTCCTGCGGATCTTGAAGACAAGGCTTCGGCCATGGTCCACAGTCAAGGGCCTGTCGAAGTCGATCCCACTTCAATTTCCCCCTCCAGCTCTGGTTATCCACACAGACGCTTCATTAAGCGGCTGGGGAGGGTACTCACCAAAACAAAAAGTACAGGGGACATGGTCTACAATGTTTCAACAGTTCCATATAAACACCTTGGAAGCTATGGCAGTGTTTCTAACCCTAAAGAAACTCCGCCCCGCTGGCCGGATTCACATCAGGCTGGTGTTGGACAGCGCCGTGGTGGTTCATTGCATCAACAGGGGCGGCTCCAAGTCAGGTCGAGTAAATCAGGTGATGATAACTATCTTCTCACTGGCGAACAAGCACGGCTGGCATCTGTCAGCCACCCACCTAGCGGGGGTGCGGAACGTGGTGGCGGATTCCCTGTCCAGGACTACTCCGTTGGAGACGGAGTGGTCTCTGGACGGAGAATCGTTCAATTGGATTTGCCGCCGGATTCCGGGACTCCAAATGGATCTGTTCGCTATGGAGAGCAATCACAAACTTCCCTGTTATGTGGCTCCCAACCTGGACCCCCATGCCTTCGCCACGGACGCGATGACCATAGATTGGAACAGTTGGGAGAGGATCTACTTGTTTCCCCCAATAAATATGTTGTTGAAAGTACTGCACAAACTCAGGTCATTCAAGGGCCAACTAGCTCTGGTAGCTCCCTACTGGCCGAAGAGCAACTGGTTCCCTCTGCTTCAGGAGCTCAAGTTGTGGTGTCATCATATACCCAAACCCAGACTGACCCAAGTAGTACAAACCAAGACTGTGTCAGCTTCCTTAAGAATTCAGAATGCCCTGGCTTTATGGACTTTATAAAGTTTGCTGCAAATAAAGGAGCAAACATTGATCCCGTTAACACTCTGTTTCTAGAATCTGATAAGAGGGATTCTACGCTCAGGCAATATGATTCAGCAGTCAAAAAATTAGCATCCTTTTTGAAGGCATCTGAAGCTCAAACTATGACTACTAACCTAGCGGTTACTTTCTTTAGATCATTGTTTGAAAAAGGCCTAGCCCCGGCCACTATTACTACAGCTAAATCAGCCTTAAAGAAGGTATTTTTGTATGGTTTTAAAATTGACCTTACAGATTCATACTTTTCATCCATCCCTAGAGCATGCGCTCGTTTGAGGCCGGTAACACGCCCACATTCTGTTACCTGGTTCCTTAACGATGTTCTGAAATTAGCCTCTGACATTAATAACTCACAATGCTCTTATTTGGATCTGTTAAGGAAGACCTTGTTTCTGATTAGCTTGGCTTCAGGTGCCAGAATTTCAGAGCTATCGGCTCTTGCTAGAGGTGATGATCATATTGATTTCCTTCCGTCCGGAGAAGTCCTCCTTTCCCCTGATCATAGGTTCCTAGCTAAAAATGAAGACCCTCAGGACAGGTGGTCCCCCTGGAAGGTGGTGCCTCTTCCACAGGACCAGTCCTTATGTCCAGTCTATACCTTAAAGTCTTACCTACAAAGAACTCCACAGTGTAAGTCGGGTCCTCTTTTTATCAAGGAAAAGGGTGGAACTCTTTCGTTGAACGCTATAAGAGAGCAAATTCTGTATTTTATTAAACAAGCCAACCCGGATTCAGTCCCTAAGGTTCATGATATCCGTGCAGTAGCTACCTCTACCAATTATTTTCATAATATGGATTTTGCTGAACTTACCAAGTATACAGGATGGAAATCACCTCTAGTGTTTAAACGCCACTATCTAAAATCACTCGAAGCCCTGAAATTTTCTACAGTGGCTGTGGGGAGTGTCATTTCCCCACCTTAATTATCCTTAACCCTTATCCTTTTCCCCCCGCCCGCCTGCCTCATTTATTTCTCTGCCTGTTCTCCTGGATCAATCATGCCTCACTGCCTTGCTCCTCATAATTGATGATAGTATTGCCATTGTTATTATTTGTCTTGGTGATTGTGTTTTGATATGCTGTGTATTTAGATTTAGCCTAGAGATACTTGAGCTGTTTTTATTTTGCTTCATGTACCTCACATTTTGATGTTATTTATCTCTTATTGTGCATTGCTCTTAGATTTAGTTTTACATTTGCCTGTTTGTACCATTATATTGTTGGGTGTGTTGTGTTCCACCCGTACTTATCTGTAATTTGATCTGTTTTGCATTAATGAGACATCATAATTAAATCTATTTTTTCATAGCGTGTGTTTTTGTTCATGATCACCTTTTGTTTTCCTTTGTAGCTTTGCAGTCTTGGCATGATTCTCTGTCACTATTTCACCGGGTGACACGGGACTGAGCTCAGAAAAGGGATTTTGACAAAGGAAAAATCTATTTCTGAGGGAGGTCCTGTGTCACCCGGTGACCCTCCCAGGAACTGGTTTACCCCCACTACTTGCACATGCCAAGCCTGGGGGTGGTGCTAGTCTGGAATGGTTCAGATGGTGCTGGAGTCGCCGCTTGGCGGGCGGTGAGTGTGGGAGCTGGTACAGCTCCCGCTCTTCCCGGGGTTTTGACATGGGGATGTCTATCGAGTGTGGCTCTGTGGTTCTGATTCTTTCACTCACCCTTGGTTATACCGACGTCTTCAATATAGAAGACGCTCGATCTGGGGGTAGTAACTCCAGCATTCCTGAAAGCTTTTTTCTCTGGTATACTTAGCAATATTTATACCTAGAAATTCGTGTTAGTATGGAATTTCACCGGGTGACACTGGACCTCCCTCAGAAATAGATTTTTCCTTTGTCAAAATCCCTTCTTTATGCAATTTCAATATATGGAAGGTTTTTTTGTCCCCTAACCCTTGCATAAACAGAGGGAGACCTGGCCTGTAATTCCAGTAGGACTAAGTTTGAATTGAAGTAAAGGACAAATGACCCTGAAAGCTAAGGAGGAAGAGGCTGCTCTGATGTCCTTGACTTTCACTTAAAAGGCAAAATGTTCCCTTAAGCATTCAAAAATAAGCCATTTAAGAATGTGATCTAAGTCTGATTCTGTTCATGTAAAAACCCGAAAGCTGTAGCTGGACAGAAGGTTCTCTCTCTTCTTCAGAGTCAATGATGTCCATTAACTTCCTAAAGGAGAAGGAATGGATCTAGAACTTGAATAGTTCCCCATTACGGCTAAAAATCCCATGATAAATGAGGAAAAAAGCATCTCCCTGTGAGAATACCTTCCCTAAACAATGACTTGGATCTTACTAGTGCGTCCTAGTCGAAGTCAGAGGTCACTCGGAAGGGTGTCTTCCGTGTAAGCTTGCCGAGAAGAGGAACGCAGGGGGCCAAACAAAGGACTCATTGGTCATTAACAATACACCCAGGTTCCAGAAGACCGGATTCCTTCCTCGCTTGGATGCATTAAAGACCAGATAAGGTTGTCAAAAGCTAGGTCCCTGTGTTTAAGCATTTAGTTAAGCATAGATCAATACCCTTTACTGATGGAGTACAAAAGATGTAGATCTCCTCAGGCACAGAAGGGGTATCCGAAAATGAGCCATAGATGTCTCCAAGAAGAGGGGTAGATACTGAAACCCCAGCTTCAAAAAAGGCCCACTTAGTCTGGTAGATGGGGCTAGAGGAATGACATCTGCAACCACATGAATTTAAGCAATAAGTCTAGCAGAAAAAACCTTGTACTGGTGCTTTCTGAAGCTTCAGAGATTCCTTGATGTGGCAAATAGAATCATAGATGGTCTGCCCCATGGACTCCACAGTTCACACCATACCAGGGGACGTACGGAAGTGCCTGCTCTCAGTTCGTCTGCAAAAACTTTACACGACTTGAATGAAATCCAATCCGATCAGTTAACAGTAGCAGTTTTCTTGCTTGGAGAGAAAATGAGAGAGAAAACGAGCCTTTCTTCTTTACGTATACGCTAGGAATGAAATCTCGTCTAAAGAGAACTACCGCAGTCCAGGTGTGAACTAAGGTCAAGAAGCACTGAAGCTCCCAAGAGAAATGCTTACAGCTCTCTAACATATGTGAGAAGGATCCACCATCCAGGGAGCATGACCTGGAAAGTTTCCGGTTCACCCATGGGTTCCTCGACCAAGATCCGAGGTGTACAGTAGAGGACTAGGTCTGGGCTTAGAGGTAGAAAGGAGTTCCCTTCTTCATCTACGTATGTACAGCCACCATTGCAGGTCCGACTTTAATCTGGGGCTATGGTAGAAAGGCGATGGTATCCAACTGTGTTATCTTGTCCCAGTTGTAACCAAAGTACTTCAGTCAAGACAGTCGTCCTGAGTCAAGACTGATGTGAAGTCCAGAAAAAGAGGTCAAATGAAGAGGAGGGGACTCATGGGAAGACCTAAAATGCTGCAGAGAGGTCAAGGCACAGGCCCCTGAACTGAGAAAACCCTGTCTCGGAAGATGGACCTTCTGGTTCGTCTCCATTGTAGACAACTGAGTGATCTTGCAAAGCATCGTGCAGCGTCATGGGCATTGTGAACCAACTGCCGACTCTGTGGACCCTTGATAGCCTTGCGGACACTTGGAAATCTGTAGACTCAACTACACCTCGTACAGACTACAAAATTTTGAGGTATGACATAGTCCTCCACAGGCCAGCCACAATCCTTAAACAGAGAAAAGCAAAGCTCGTGAGCGGATGCTGAGTGTTGAGCGGAGAGTAGACGCCTGGCAAAGGGGACTGGACTGGTGCTGACTAATTGGAAGCTGGAGCCAGGCATTCCATTGGGAACTAGCGTCCAAGAAAGAACAACAGTGTTTCTAATGAAAAACCTAGGGGCCAATCGAAAATTGTGGTAGGCTTCACAAATTGCACATCATCCTTGTGCATGGGCCATGCTAATTTCCATGCTAGTTTCTCTGCATCATTCCAATTAGAATATGTACTGCTGAAGCAAGTACTTCGGACACTGGGCACTCCATGGAACACTGGGCAAACACTTGGCATCAAAAAGAGGCGTCAGCCTAGCAAGCTGAAGGCTGGTGCTCTGGAAGACGACCGTTTTGAGTGATGCTCACACTACACACTGATACACTACGCTTTCATCAAGAAGCCTTTCCAGTTACTGTCTGACAATACTGTACCTAGAGTGCAGGCTCAACTGAGAGACAACTATCCGGGGCACACCCCCTCGGACTCCCTTGGATAGCCAGTATGTCTCCTCCCAGGAGAAGGGAGTATGACAGGGACTTTTAGGTCTAGGATATTCGATGGGTCGGATAGCCGCCTCCTCTACTACACCGCCATGAAGATGCCTTTTTAGTAGCTGTCTGTTGATACCTGGGAATAAGCAACAGGTTTGACTGAGGGGTAACTACCTGGGGGCAAAACCCCTCAGACTCCCTTGGACCGCCAGTATGTCTTCTCCCAGGAGAAGGGGAGTATGACAGGGACTTTAGGTCTAGGATATTCGAAGGGCTGGATAGCCGCCACCTCTACTACACCTCCATGAAGATGCCTTTTAAGTGACTGTCTGTCGATACCTGGGAATATGCAACAGGTTCGACTGAGGGGGCAATTACCCAGGGTAAATCCCACCAGCCTCTCTTGGACATTCAGTATGACATCTCCCAGGTGAAGGAGAGTATGACAGTGACTTAGATCTAGGAGAACCGGCAGGCCAGATAATCACCTCCACTGCACAACACTTATTTTGCAAGGTTAATTTTCTGTTAACCCAGACATAAGACTGATGATGGTATGGGAAGGAAGCTAGGGAGCCAGGCGAGGAAGCAAGTGGGTAAACACATGGGGCTAGTAGAAGGAGAGAAAAAGGGTATGTCAGCTTTGTACATGCCTGGCTGTCTGCTACAGTTGCTGCCTGTGGGTGCACTTGGGCGTTTGGGCACATATGGGCACTTTGCGGAGCCTTGGCTGCACAGAGCATGAGTTAGTGCCAGATGGTAGGAGCTTACCATGGGTGCTTGGGCGCTTCTGAGTGCCTTTGGTTGCTCAGAGCATGAGTTGGTGCCAGATGGTAGATGGCCCTAGCGCTGGTAGCATTAGCTGGCATCAGGTTGAAGTGGGCACCAGTGGGTGCTTCTGAGTACTGGAAGTGTGGAACATTCACGATCTGTGCATCAACCTAGATGAGCGCCATCCTTGCACAGGAGACATGAGAAGCTCCTCAGAAAACGTTCCAACTTAGTAAATGTACTGCCGAAACAAATACTGGGACTGGTTCTCGGCTGACGATAAAGTATTGTTATTACTTGTTACTTGTTGACACTTATCTAGGTCCCGCACCACTTCCAAAGTGCTCGCAGGGCCTCCATTATCAAATTAAAAGTTTATTCATCAGATGTATTGCCCTGCGTATGCATCATCACACTGCATGTTCCACATTCACTGCTTGATATTCCATATCACAGCATTGAGAAACAAAATAGTTTAAGATTCCTTTTGAAAGACTTCAAATCCTCAACCTACCTCACCTCAAGAGGATCCTTGCTATATAATCTGGGAGCTGCATATTAAGCACTCTTCGTCTCTCCTTACTACTTTCTGCCCTTACACTTTCAATTCTCTCCAAAGGAAAATGTGAGAGTTAAGGTAATATTATTTACCCACAGCTAGCAAGTATACTAGGTTTGGTAAACAAACATAAAATGCAAATCTTTGGCCTAAAGGAATGACAAAACATTCAAGAATTACTTGTAAGGCAATTATGTAATGACGGCTTGCGAACATTCTATGCCCTGTAACCCCACTGATGTAAAATTTGGACTAAAGGAATGGCGTGAGAGGCAAGAATTACTTTTGGGGCAAAACTACATTGGCTACTTGCAAGTAGCCTAGGCAAAAAAAGTTTTGCCTAGAATAGCCTGAAAGAATGATGAAATATACAAGAACTACTTTAAGAAAATTCAAAAATTACTTTTAAAGCACTTATATCAGCGGCTTGCAAGTTCCTATGCCTGGAAATCGAAAATTACTTTTAAGGCAAAATTATACTGAAGGCTTGCAAGTAATCAAGACACGGTAAACAAAACATAATGCAAAAGTTTCAGCCTAAAGGAATGGCGTAACACATGCAAGGATTACTTTTAGGGCAGAGTTACTATCGGCAGCTCGCAACCCTAGATGTAAACAAAAGACTTTTAGACAAAATGCTGTTGATGAATCAACTTAATGACAACAAATCAAGGAAAAAACTCATCCTGAGATTTCATTAAGTTACTAGTACGCGTTCCAGTGGATGAGTACACCACCAAAATCCAGATATTATATCCGGAAAATAATAATACAGCTGCCGCCATACTCGGAGTTCACCCAAGCATGGCAGGAACAGAATGAAGTTATCTGCTAAAGTCGTTCCTAATATTCCCGCTAGTGGGCAGAACTGGTCACCTACAGAGACGTGTGAAGTGCTACCCGCAAAATTTTGAATTCAAGCTGCTGTGTAAGTGAACTAATAGCTATGTAATTACTTGGTAATTTATTTACTTATGTAGAAACCAAACTACAAGTTATTTGGCACCCAACATGAGCTTGAACACACAACCCCAAGATTAAGAGGGAGGAGAGTAGTGGAGTTCTACAGTTTTTAGGGGGGAGGACAGTGGTGAATTACTGGAAAAAGGTTGCTGGGAAAATATATGGTGAAGGGTGTGGTGACAGTAGTGTAAGCAAATAGGCTTAATTTTGAATTTGTTGTAAGATAAGATAAGCAAATGGAGGGATTACAGCGAGAGGTGGAACAGCTAAGAGAGTTCTTAAGACAGTCAGAAAGAGAAAATGAGTAGTTAAGGCACAAGGATGAGATACTGAAGAGGATGATAACGGAAATAAAGGAATCAGTTAGGGAACAGGTGAAGGCATCAAAGAGGAAGATGAAAGAGAAGTTCGAAGAGACAATAGAAAGGATGTCTGATTCAAGATTAGGACCTGGAATTAGTAAGGAGGAAATGCAAGGGGCAACAGAAATAGACAGAGAATTGACCCAGGACTAGAAGGTGTAATGAGGATAGGAAAAAGACTGTAAGAAAGGATAAGGTGCAAAAGAGACAAGAGAAGAATAGAAAAAGTGTAAAGAAAAGTAAGACCAAGAAAGGGGCAGAGATAGTATAAAAGCTGAATGAGAGTAGGGACTCACTGTAGGCACAGAAAGACATACTCAGTATGATATATGAACCTTTATATATATATGCATTTCATTCTTTTATATTTCATGTCCATTTATACACCTTCCTAATGTATTAAATGTATGTCATTCCAATATGTATCGTGTACAATATGTAATGACCAAACCTTGTCCGTCTGGCAGTAATGTTTCGCCAGTACGGGACCGCTCTGTTTCCCATGTAAGCATATAATTTGTGCCTCTGTGAATTTGTTAACTCCACTAGACATTAAGAACCTACTTTTGATATTTCAGTGTTTCCTTCATCGTCAACTTTAGTGATAAGGATAACACATCGAACACACACACACTTACTATATACCCCATCGAGTGAGGATGCCTGCGAGTCAGAAGTGAGTGAGGGAATGGATGGAGAGATAGGAAGTTCGAGTGTCGGGGGATTGAAAGAGGTACATATGAGCATAGTACTAAGGGAAGTACCTAAGATAGGAAAGTACTGCATATCAAGTAAGAGGGATAAAAATTACTTTTTTCAGGAGTATGAAAGATACCGCATGGAGAAATATGGTGATAGTAAGCATCACTGGTTGCCAGGATTGTGTGAGTTTCTGGAAGGCAGACTCTTGGACTTTCATCAAACAATCATAAGTGTAAAAAGATGAGGTGAGAAGAGTGAAAGGGGGGATAAGGTATAAGAGGAATAATGAGTTTGAGGATGTACAGATGAGAAAGAATGAATGTGTCAATGTATACCCACTGACTTGAAAATTTAGCCAGAAAAAAGTAAGGGGATGAAGATATTGATGACAATAAGATGTTGATGAACAAGTTTCTGGCTACCATTCCCAATCGTGTGGCAGAGTTCATTAATGCACAGTGGAAGGAAAAGATGAGTTGGAAAAATGAACAATTGAACTGGAATGATATACTAGAGATAGTAGAGAAATTTGAGTTTCAGGATATGGAAGACAGCAGGAATGAGAAGTGAGCGTATGTGGCAGGAATGCATGGATTACGGGATAGAACTGAGCAGGGGCCACACTGGGAGGCAGCACTAGGCTATTCTTTGGAGACTAGCAAAGATTTTGTAAGAGGGCCACATGAGGATGGAATGAGTATAGATTGTAGGATGACATATATATGAGGAGTAATATGCACTGTAGTAATGATATCAATATGGTTGGAAATATGGATTACAGAAATGTTTGAAGTAATATGGATTATAGGAATGGTAGAGATATGAGAAGTAGTAGTAAGAAAAGGCAGGATAAGAGAAGAAGTGAGAGTTTTGGATGAAGTGTAAATGGGGACAGAAATGGGAAAAGGAATGTCACTGATAGTACAGTATTAAAAGAGGAGTGACAGAGCTTAAAGGTTATAGGTGTGGAAGGGAGGGAGATCGGACAGGAAAATGTAGGTGGACATATGAGCTTGTTTTGCATGTAGTAAGGTAGGACACCGTGTGAGGGAATGTACAGAGGTGGAGAAAATCAGATGTTTTAAATGTAAGAAGTTCGAACAAATAGCAAGAAATTGTGAATTGTAAGGGGATGGAGGTGCAAAATTGTGATAGGGCAGGTCATTTTGCCCAGATGTTTGATAGGGCTATGACAAGGTGTGCAATATGTGGGATAGTAGGTCATGCAGCAGGAGTATGTAGGAAGTCAAGTATGAATCAAGGTGTAAATGGGGCAAATGGAGACCAGAGTTAAGAAAATGGAGTATGAAGAGAGTTCCCTGGAATCAACCATCAGCATCAGTGACTGAAAGTGTAAATGAATGCTAGCAATAGAGAATAGAAGATGCGAGTACACAAGAGGAAAGTTTGCTAGAAGAAAAACAATTAATTTTAGTAGAGATAGTTAAGATCAGGAAGAAGAAGGAAAAAGGTAGCAAGAGTGTGAGCATAGGAGTACAAGTTGAAGAATTCTGACATAGAAGGTAATGATGACTTAAATAAGATGAACACAGTATCATGCAGGAAGCATTAGACATTGTTGATGAGGTGTTATGTGAACTAAGTGCATACAGACATTGAAGAGTTCCAGGGATTTAGAGAAAGTAGTCCAATAGTTAGTCAAGGAATTTTAGAACAGTTAGCTAGATAACAAGTTGGACTGGACAGTAGTGACATGACAGATTTAAGAAGTGCAGTAGTTGAAAGTAAGTATGATACTTCGGATGGTAGTAAGGATAGAGATGAATATGATTCATTAACCAGTAACCTATGTACATACTAATTTATAACCTGTGACACTGCTTTCTGGGATAAAATTTTATGAAAATGTTAGGGAAAAAACATAAGATTGGGTTAGCTTGAATTGTGAAGTGAGAACAAGAAGTGACAGAAGGAAGGACTGTGGTGGCCATAGTTTGGCCGGTTTGTGTGCATTAATTTAATCATGAAAAAAAATTGTCAAAATTTAAATTTAATGTCCCTGTTCTCAGTGCTGTTAGGATTAATGGAAAACCCTTTCTCATTGCAGGTGTGATGTGGTGAAAGGGTTCGCTCTGGAAAGAGATTGGTATGAAGTTACTAATGCTCAAGCACAATCCCACTTCACTCAGATAAAGCCCTAGCCTGTAGAACCACAAGACTGATGGCCAATGTTTAGGAAAGACTGCTGTGTAGTGTTGTAGACTGTTGGCAAACTTCATGTGCATTCTGGTGTCTGCAGTATTTTTAATCATTGTATGATAGACAGGGCTGCAAAGGAAGTGAAAGGCATGCAGTGACACTGATAAAAGCTTTATAAAATTGACAACTGCCCAGAAACAATATTAGTGTTTGTACATGCAAAGAATACGAAGATACTGGATACAGGTGATCTGTCATTCTTAACTGAAAATGCGTATTTCTAAAGCAGGACAATGTTGAAACTCCTTAAATAACTTAGCAGACTTCAAAGAAAGCTAATTAACTTTGTCTTGATATGCACTGTTTATATTGCTAAAGTTGTAAGACTAATTAATATAGAAATTATTGTTAGACTAATGTAATCATAATAGCCATCATAAATTGAATACTGTAGTATGAAACTGATTGACTGATTGTAGGTTAGTTCCTGGTTAGGTAGGGATTGGATCTGTGAATTATTGTCTACAGGAACTTACAGTTAACCAGTGCTGCCTGTGAAATTTTGTAAATACAATTACAGCACAGTACTAGCAAATAAATCGAGGTTAAGTAGTGATCGTATCATTTATTCCCCATGAATGTTGAAATGAACCACTGCTCTTGCTCCACACCTCTCAACATGACACTCTTCCTTAGAGGAAAAAAACCACAACAATACAGATCTATTATCAGTTCAATAATGTATGGTAGATGGTGCGTGGGTTGCATGCACTCATGCTTTTTTGTAAGGTTTACTGAAGTTTACTGATATTGGTGAAAACACATGTCACTGCACATCACTGTGATTTTTTGCTTTCTTACTGGCTGATAGACCATTGCATCATGAACATATCCTTCTCTAACTGGCTACATCCATAGAGTGTCAATGCACTCTCTGTCCAGTTATGCACGATCAGTCACTTTTTTTAATAGTCTGCGAGTATGTGATACTTTCCCCAAAACACTTGGCTTTCATTGCAGTGACTGCAGCATTGCTGGTGCCATTAGTAGTGTGTGTATTGATGTGTATCATTTGTATGGCCCCACCTTGTCCTAAGAGGGAGGGGAAGGTGTTGACCCTTCAAAAGAAGCTTGAAATAGTCGGGAGAATCGATGCAGATTGGTCTATGGAAAGTATTACGGAGGTGTATGGCACTGATCGGTCAACCTTGCAGGATATCAAGAATTCCAAAGACGTCTAGGTGTTGGGTCTGGAAGGTCATGGCAAAAGGCTGTCATGAGGACATTGAACAGTCGACATTGCTCTGGTTTCATTAGCCAAGGGCTGCTGGTTTGCATGTACACAGTGCTGAGTGAAGGCTGCAGCTACAAAGTTTGAAGGCCTGTATGAGGTAGCGGACATTAAGGCATCCAAAGGTTGGCTGTTTCAGTTCAAGATATGACATGGACTTTCTTACAAGAAGATTCATGGTGGAGCTTTAGATGGTTCCGAGGGAATAGGGGAATTTTACTAGACGTTGCAGGCCTTCATAGGAAAAAAAAGGCCTTGATTTAGGGCCAATCTACAACGCTGATGAAATTGGTCTATTCTGTCTCTCTTTACCCGCTAACACCTTGGCTGACAGGAAGGAAAATAATTTATCTGGTTGAAAGCTTTCCAAGCAACACATCTACTTTATGTGCAAATGCTACAGGTAGCCATCATTGCAAACCAGTGGTAGTTGGGTATGTAAAGCAACCATGTGCCCTCTGCAGGTTGAATGATAGGCTCCCAGTGGTTTGGTATTATTTGGCGAAGGCTTGGTTCACCTCCAAGACCGTAATGGACTGGTTCCATAATTACTTTTCTGAGCTCGTCCCTGTGTCACCTGGTGAAATTCCTTAGTAGCACGAATTTCTAGGTATAAATATTGCAAAATATACCAGAGAAAAAAGCTATCAGGAATGCTGGGGTTACTACCCCGAGATCGAGCATCTATAATGAAAATAGATGTTGGTATGGGCAAGGGTGAGTGAGGTCATCACTACCACAGAACCACACTCTGAAGACATCCCAATGGCAAAACCCCCGGAAGAGCGGAGAGCCGACCCAACTCCCGCACTCATCCGCCCGCCAAACAGCGACCCCAGCGCCATCTGAACTCATTCCTTTCTAGCACGTGATCGCTGCGATCTATTTTGATTTTCGCTTGTGCTTTTCTTGGATTTTTCCCATTAATTCAGCACGGCATCGAGCAGCTTTACTGTTTCCAAGTTAAGTACCATCTTCTTTTGGGGTTTTTATAAGTCTGGCTGTTTAAGCCCGTATACATAAATTATACGTGGTTTTTGTTGGGTCGCTGCGGCGTCCCTCTTGGCAGCCATACCGACCTCGAGGTATACCCATTCGGCTTGTTCTGTTTGGGTTTCTATTGGTCATTCACACTGTTTATCTTTAATTCCCCATCATGGAGCATCCTGGCGGCATTCTCTTGCGGTTTGTCTTTGGGTCTCCTTTAATTTTGTTCTTTACGAGTTTCCTCTCATAGGGGTTCTTTTGACTGTTTAAGGTATCCGAAGTTTTCACTCGTTAGTTTTCTCCCCAGGATGTTCCCATTTCTGTAAAGTGTGATATAAAAAATTTTTTCACTATATATATGTGCTTGATGAGGTGAAAATTATAATAATTCACCCGTACGTGGCGTCAGGTTCGGCCTGTTGACTGTTTACATTCTGTCGCCTCGTTTGGTTAGGCTATGCCTAGCACAAGCGTATATTTTTGGTTTATTTGATGATTATTTGATGGTTATTAATTTTTACTTTGGTTAACATACTATATCCTTAGCGGGGTGTTAGCCTAGTCCTTTCACTAATGAATGAACTAGGCTACCTCTTTATCCTTTGCTTTCCTAACCTCCTGCTCTCCCGTATTTCGCTTGAGAGGGTAGGAGGGGGAGGGAGTCAGGTCGAGGGAGTTTCTGTTGTTGTTCCATCCGTCTACCGCTTCTTTGGGTGGCTGAAGTTGAGACCCCATTTCCCCCCCCCCCTCTATCACCAGTGGGGGAAGAGGATTTTATTTAGTAGATCTCCTTCATGCTTCACACAACCCCTTACTCTAGTCGGTTAAGGTTGGCCTTCGACACAGGAATTTCTCTCCCCGTTCTTTCCTCCCCCTTCCCTTCTCTCCTCCTTGTCACCTAGGCTATGCCGACTAGGAGGGTGAGAGCGTAATGTGGTTTGGTATTGTACTACCCCCTTCTCCTTCCCCGGTACTTGTAGTGGGTCACGGTCTCCCCGTATACCTTACGGGGTTACAGTTGAGCGGAGGGTATTCCCCCAGTCTCCTGTTCTTATTCTCCGGACCCTCTCCTACTAGTACTATCCTTCCACCCCCAACCCCCGTTCCCTTCCTGAGGTTCTAGTTTTTGTCATATCCTCGCGTGCGAGACGTCGGGCTTACGATGGTCACCCCGAGGTAGACAGGCCTATCCTAGTTGACGGACACGCTCCCTCCTGGGATCGGTCCTGCCGGCATTAACTTGAACACGTGTTTCGTTGATTCGCTCTCTCCGGATCGAGCGGGTTTCCGACCACTTTCAGGGCTCAGTTTCCGCCATCCCCGGCCCTCCCGTTGCTCCGCCAGGCTAATGCTTCGGCATGTTGCGTCTTGATGGATAGGTTTGACTGGCTTTTCCACCTGACCATATTATGATCAGCTGTGATGTACTGCCTCGCCTTCCTACTGGACTCTAGCTTCAGAGGCTCGGGATCCCGGAGGGGTTGTGCCGGAACCCGGGGGTCTATGATTTGTTATTTTTATTATGTCGTTAACCAATTATTTGTACATCACTTTATCTGTTATACTAGTTTACTCCGGCGGCCTCATATATCCCGCCGCCGGACTCAAAAGTCATGTCTAGTTTATCTATTTCGTACCATGAGTTCAGTGATCCTATCTTTGAGTTCAACCGTATTATCTCCGGCGTTCCTCGAGATAGAGTGTCCTGTCTGGCTCAGTAATTTCGTTCCGCCGGAGTATTCCCGCGGTATGGTACGAAAAACTTAAACCTGTAGTTTAAGTTATCTCAGATGAGTAGTTTCATACTTTATGATCTTTTTCATCCCACCGGAGTGCTCCGGTAGCATGGTATGAAATTACTTAGTACCTACTTTAGTTTAAGGTATCTTAGATTAGTAGGTTCATATACTCTTCACACTTACAGACTGTTTGTTGTGAGGAGCCCGGGTGCACTGCTGTCCTACACCAGCCCTACGGGCACGTGGTATGCCGCACCCACGCTGGCTGTGCGGTGCGCTTAGACGACCTGATCGTGTGGCACCCGGATGGCTGTGAGGTTTGCTTCGCGTTCTACGGGTGTGTCCAGGACGAGTCGGTAAGCCGATTCTTCTTGTTTTGCCCCTCCGGGGCTCTTTTCCAGGCCGATGAATCCTCCCGTAAGGATGCCCTCGAGTCCCTCCGTGCTTGGATGGCTGGGTTTGGTAGGGACGTTCCGTCGGGGAAACCATATGTTCTTGACGAAAATCTCAGGAACATACTTTACCCCGGCGCCCGGATTGCTGCGGCTGTTCCCACCGAGGTGGCCGCCCCTATCATCGAGCAAATCCGGGTAGAGACCCAGCCAATCCAGGACGATTCCTTGTATGAGGATGTTTCGGGGGATGTCGCCGCGTTGGATCTCGACCTGGAACCGATGAATACAGAACAGGACCAGGAGGTAGGTAGGGAGGTAAGTGAGGCAGTGGGGGCGGGCACCCTCTTTGACTCCCCTTCATCATCCGTGTCTTCCTTTCAGGGATTTCATAAATCTTCTCTCTTGAGGGACAGAACACAATCTACTGTCCCCAAGCTGAAGAAGTCGTGGAAGGCGAAAGGCTATAAGTCTTCGTCTTCCCGCAAAGCATCCCCCTTTCCCCCGTCGAAGCCCCAGGACGCTGGTCCGGTGGCCTCCGGGAGCAAACCGAGTACCTCGGGCAGAGTGGCGAGTAAGAAGGTGGCCAAACCTAGCCCTCCTCGCCAGCCTGCCTTTGACCCTGAGGCGTTTGCGGGGATGCTTCTAGAGAGGTTCTCTACGGAGGTAGAGGCAAAGCTGAGTAAGCTCACGGAGAGGCTTCAGAGCCAGGAGACTATGATCTCCAATATAGTACGTTCCGGAGGTACTGGGGTACACTATCCCATCCCGGACGCCTCCGCCCTCCCTCCGTTCGACAAAGGGAACCTGTGGCGTTTTGCCCTTCATGCTCCCCGGCATGAAGATACCTTAACGATAGAAGGTTTAGGCGCTCGCAGATTGGAGGAACTGGAATTCTTCCCTCCAGATCTTCTGCCTCCCTACCCAGGCTTCGCTAGGCTGACAGAAGAAGCCTGGGTACGCTCTGACAAGGTCCCTAAGGAGACAGTGATCTTCCCTAGAGACCAGGCGCAATCGGCTCTGATGCGCACTTTCTCAGAGTGGCAAGCGGAGAACACCAAGTTGACCCCCTTCAAGGGCAACTTCACCATGTTCTCCCTTGGGGATAAACTCCCAACCCCCTGCTTGACTAAGGTAGCTCTTGCGACTGCTCAAGCATGTTGTGAAGGCAAACCTTTGCCCCAACTTCGAGAGACGGACCCCACATCTCTCATCTTCCCCGGGGGTGATGTTTTCTGGAAGGACGCTCCGGCCACGTTTACTTCTGGTAAACTGGGCGCTGATTGCGCTTCCAACCAGTTTAGTGAGCAGCTTCCCAAGCTGCCGGAAACTCTCCTGAAAGCTGAGTTCGAGGCACGGTGTCGCCTGAGTCGGTCTCTGAACTCACTATGCCTGGCGGAGGCAACTGCCGTCTCGTTCTCCGAGGAGTCGCTGTTCCAGGTCTTGACGAAATCCTTGTTAGCGGGATTCCAGTCAGACCTGTTTGACTTCATGGTGGCGCGGCTGAATTGCTGCAAGTTCATTTTCGCTGACGCTACCATTCGACATGAGCCTAACAAGCTCATGAAGAGTTCCTTCTGGGGAGCCAATCTGTTCCCAGAAGACGAAGTCACCACTGTCCTGGCGGAGGCAACCAGGGCTAATCAAAGTCTGCGCTCCCGGTGGGGTATTCCGGCCTTTAAGCAAAAGACCCCAGAGTCCGGCGGCTCCCAATATAGATCGGGAAAGAGGTACAGGAGGCATAGAAGGCAGCAGCTTCAGCCTGTTGTTCAGGCAGTACCTGTCTCGGCGGTGAGCCAACCCTCGACCTCCAAAGCTCAACCTCAACAGTTTGTGCTGGTTCAGCCAGCTCAACACTCCCTCGCTACTCCTTCTTATGTGTCGTCTCCGGCATATAACCCGTCATATGAGGGTCGGGGGCGTTTCATGGCCTTAACAGGAGTGCAAGGGGAGGTAGAGCTAGAGCCTCCTATAGAGGTAAGGCTGCCCTACGGTCCCTCTCCTGGGGAAGAGGAGGCCGCGGTAGAGGTAGTAAACCCGCCCCACCCCAGTGAGACCAGCCAGGTGGGCGGGAGACTATACTGGTTCAGAAACCAGTGGACCTTCAGTCCTTGGGCACACAGTATAGTGTCCAAAGGTCTAGGTTGGAGCTGGATCAAGGGCCCTCCTCCCTTGACCAGATTTCACCAACCTTCCTCCAAAGTTCTACAGGATTTTGTGACGGAACTGCTCGAAAAGAGAGCAATAAAGAAAGTGAGACACCTCAAATTCCAAGGCAGGCTGTTTACTGTTCCCAAAAAAGACTCCAGTCAACAAAGAGTAGTTCTGGATCTATCGCGTCTAAATCATTACATACGATGCGACAAAATTCGCATGCTTACAGTTGCGCAGGTACCGACTCTACTTCCGTGTGGAGCCATCACCACCTCTATCGATCTTTCAGACGCATACTATCACGTACTGATTGCGCGGAACTTCTCTCCCTTCCTGGGTTTCAGACTGGGGAAACAGGCCTACTCCTTCAAGGTAATGCCTTTCGGGCTCAACATAGCTCCCAGGATATTCACAAAACTAGCAGACACAGTAGTTCAGCAGTTGCGGTCCCGGGGATATCGTTAGCAGCGTACCTAGACGATTGGATAATCTGGGCTCCAACCGTCGAGGAATGCCGGAGTGCTACGACCACTGTGATCGATTTTCTGGAGTCCCTAGGCTTCAAATTGAACAGGGGGAAATCCCGCCTAACTCCGGAGGCTCGGTTCCAGTGGCTGGGTATCCAGTGGGACCTAACCTCGTACAAACTTTCTCTTCCATCGACCAAACGGAAGGAAATAGCTGCAGGCAGCTACCAGAAAGTTTCTGAATTACAGGAAAGCCTCCCGCTGGACACAAGAAAGAATCCTGGGTTCTCTTCAGTTCGCCTCTGTAACAGACCTGCTCCTGAAAGCGAGATTAAAAGACATAAACAGAGTGTGGCGGAGGCAAGCCAACGTCAGGCTCAGGGACAGGGTCTCATCAATTCCACGAATCTTAAAGAAAAGGCTCCGCCCATGGTCCACAGTCAAGGGCCTCTCAAAGTCAGTCCCTCTTCAGTTTCCTCCTCCAGCTCTGGTAATCCACACAGATGCTTCATTAAGCGGCTGGGGAGGATACTCACCAAAACAAAAAGTACAAGGGACATGGTCTACAATGTTCCAACAGTTTCATATAAACACTTTAGAAGCAATGGCAGTGTTTCTTACCCTGAAAAAGCTTCGTCCCGCCAACCAGATTCACATCAGGCTGGTGTTGGACAGCGCCGTAGTAGTACATTGCATAAACAGGGGAGGTTCCAAATCGAGCCAGATAAACCAGGTGATGTTAGCCATCTTCTCCCCTAGCGAACAAACACAGCTGGCATTTGTCAGCTACCCATCTGGCGGAGTACAGAACGTGGTGGCGGATTCCCTATCCAGATCGACTCCGCTGGAGTCAGAATGGTCCCTGGACAAGGACTCCTTCATCTGGATCTGCCATCGTGTTCCGGGACTTCAAGTGGATCTATTTGCCACGGAAAACAATCACAAATTCCCTTGTTATGTGGCTCCCAACCTAGATCATCAAGCTTACACCACAGATGCAATGTCCATAGATTGGAACAGTTGGAGGAAAATTTATCTGTTTCCCCCAATAAACATGCTAATGAAAGTCTTACACAAACTCAGGTCATTCAAAGGTCAAGTAGCCCTAGTAGCCCCCAATTGGCCAAAGAGCAACTGGTTCCCTCTTCTCTTGGAACTCAAGTTGCGGTGTCGTCAGATACCCAGACCCAGGCTGACTCAAACAGTACAAACAAGGACTGTGTCAGCTTCCTCAAAAGTTCTGAATGCTCTGGCTTTATGGACTTTATGAAATTTGCCGCCCAAAGGGGGGCAAATATTGACCCTGTTAATACTCTGTTTATTGAATCTGATAAGAGAGATTCTACTCTCAGACAGTATGACTCAGCAGTAAAAAAATTGGCATCTTTTCTGAAGGCATCTGAAGCTCAAACTATGACTAATTTAGCAATAACCTTCTTTAGATCATTGTTTGAAAAAGGCCTAGCCCCGGCCACTATTACAACAGCAAAATCAGCTTTGAAAAAGGTGTTTTTGTATGGCTTCAAGATTGACCTAACAGACTCATACTTTTCTTCCATCCCTAGAGCATGTGCTCGTTTAAGGCCAGTAACACGTCCTCATTCGGTTACCTGGTTCCTTAATGACGTTCTAAAATTAGCTTCAGATATTAATAACGCCCAATGCTCTTATCTAGATCTGTTAAGGAAGACTTTATTCCTGATTAGTTTAGCTTCAGGTGCCAGAATCTCAGAACTGTCTGCTCTCTCTAGAGGTGTCAATCACATAGATTTCCTCCCGTCAGGAGAAGTCCTGTTTTCCCCAGATCAAAGATTCCTAGCGAAAAATGAAGACCCTCAAGATAGATGGTCCCCTTGGAAGGTGGTTCCTCTTCCACAAGACCTGTCTTTATGCCCAGTCACTACCTTGAGGGCTTATTTGCATAGAACTTCTCAGTGTTTGTCTGGTCCTCTTTTTATCAGGGAAAAAGGTGGAACACTTTCTTTAAAGGCTATAAGACAGCAAATTATATTTTATTAAACAGGCTAATCCGGATTCAGTTCCCAAGGTTCATGACATCCGAGCGCTACCTCTACCAATTACAGGCAGTCCCCGGTTTATTAAACAGTTCGAGGTTACGACGCTTTTCAAATATATTCATCAGAAATTATTTCCTGGCTTACGACGCATGTTCCGGGTTACGACGCTCCGACGATCCGAGTTATGGATTTAAAACGGTAATCATAATTTGAAGGTTTTTTGATGTAAAACTCAATAATAATGCAGTTTACATCGTTTTCAATGCACCCAGAGCATTAAAAGTAAGGTTTTCTTATGATTTTTGACGATTTTCGACGATTTTCCGCTTACGACGATTTTCGGTTACGACCGAAGAACGGAACCCCGTCGTACCGCTTTTTCATAATATGGATTTTGCTGAATTGACAAAATACACGGGCGGAAATCTCCATTAGTGTTTAAACGCCACTACCTAAAATCACTTGAAGCTCTGAAATTTCCCACAGTGGTTGTAGGGAGTGTCATCCCCACCTTAATATTATCCTTTAACCTTGTCCTTTCCCCCCCCGCCTGCCTCATTTATTTACCCTGCCAAATTTCCTGGGCCAATCATATCTCAGTGCCTGGCTCCTCAATTTACATGATATTTGGAACTGTTAGCTTTAACATTATGTTTACTGTGATTGTGTTTTGATATGTACTATTTTATAGATTTAAGTCCTGAGGTACCTCTACATTTTTTGTATTATCTATTTTGTACCTCTTTTTCATATTTTCTACTATAGATTTAAGTTTTCATGTTAATTTATTTGATTACATAGACTTTACATGTCCATTATTATAATTTCTTTATTGTGAAATTTTGAATAAGTCATAAGATATAATTAAACTTATTCTCTTATAGTACGCGTTTTTATACATGATCACCTTAAATATTTATTTTCTTAAATCTTCACAGTCTTGGTGTGGTTCTCTGTTACAATTTCACCGGGTGACACAGGGACGAGCTCAGAAAAGGGATTTTGACAAAGGAAAAATCTATTTCTGAGTGAGGCCCTGTGTCACCCGGTGACCCTCCCAGGTTCTAGCTTCCCCCCCTGCACGGGCATACCAAGCCTGGGGATAGTGCTAGCCTGGAATGAGTTCAGATGGCGCTGGGGTCGCTGTTTGGCGGGCGGGTGAGTGCGGGAGTTGGGTCGGCTCTCCGCTCTTCCGGGGGTTCTGCCATTGGGATGTCTTCAGAGTGTGGTTCTGTGGTAGTGATGACCTCACTCACCCTTGCCCATACCGACATCTATTTTCATTATAGATGCTCGATCTGGGGGTAGTAACCCCAGCATTCCTGATAGCTTTTTTCTCTGGTATATTTAGCAATATTTATACCTAGAAATTCTTGCTACTAAGGAATTTCACCGGGTGACACAGGGCCTCACTCAGAAATAGATTTTTCCTTTGTCAAAATCCCTTTTGTAAGGAGGTTGTTCGTCATCAGACACAAGACCTTGGCATTGGTAGACATGAGGTGAAGGTTTTGCTGCTCATGGACACAGTGCCTGCACACCCTATTGCAACCCAGGCAACGGGTGATAATGACTGAAGCAAGTTCTTGGAGGAAGTCACGGTAGTACTTGAGGACAAGGAAGAGAAGGGGCAAGGCTTGATATACTGGGGGAATGGACAACAGAGAATCTTTGAAAGTGTTCGCTGAAGCCTGCCATCTACAACTACACCAATGGTTGGATGAACATCACTGTACAGACCCTCACCCATGCTTGGAACCATGTCCTGAAGGGAGAATTGAGGCCTACTTATAAATAAAATGAATTTGAGGAAAATAATTAAGGATAATTGTATAATTGTTTGTAAAAAAAAAATAGCATCATGACCAAATAATTCTAGGGAATGGGACTGCAAACTGGTAATAGTATTACAGAAACAAAATGATCTAACTTACCACCAGAGGTAATGTGTATGCAATCTGGAAGCACATCTGGTCAGGCAAAACTGTACTGAGTGTTATTCTTCTTTATTCTATTAAATGCATTAATTACTTTGCCCATAACAACAAGGCTTTAGTAAAAATTACATTTTTATGATAAAATAACGTTTCACTTATACTTACCCGGTAGTTACATATAGCTGTCGTCTTTGACGCCATGGCAGTATTTCAAATTCGCACGCTAGCGCTAGCGTACGACAGGTGATGCCCCCTACCCCGCCCTCTATCGGGTATCGGAACTGTTCCAAGAACACGTCATAAGTTTTTGCCCAACTGCCCATGTGAGGGGAGGAGGGTGGGTTATGATTATGTAACTACTGGGTAAGTATAAGTGAAACGTTATTGTATCATAAAAATGTCATTTTCACTTATACAACTTACCCGGTAGTTGCATATAGCTGATTGGCACCTTGAGGAGGTGGGACACTGGCAACTAATAAAATCATTCTTGGAATTATCTACTTGCAACAAGTTAGACATAGGTTCCTTACCTTTAAAGGTAGCTGACTCAGTGGTTACTGCCTCTGTAGTCTGCTGGCCTTTATATTGTGCCGAGAGGATATATAGGATCCGTGTGTCGGACACAATAAAAAACAGTACTTGCCGTAGAGAACATGGCTGCGTACGGACAAGTCTGATGCCCTTGAGGGATCACCTAACATTACCATAAAACCAAATACCAAAAATTAAAACTGGAAGATACTACCACACCATGTATCTCCAGACAACCTTAAAAACAACCCCCAACACCAAGGTGAAAATGTTAGTTAAGGAGCGGACTCTTTTCACCCTCTCCCAACACCGTGTCAGTCGCAATAAAGGGTCCCGCGCACTGCGCTGTTCGAAACAGTTTGCACGTCCACTAAGTAATGCGATGCAAACACCGACTTGCATCTCCAAAAGGTGGACTTAACCAAGTCTTTCACAGATAAGCTTCTGCTAAAGGCTACAGAAGTCGAAACTGCTTTTATCTCATGAGCCTTTACTTTAGGAATACTCATCTCCGAGTCAACACAATGCTCATGAGCTTCTTTTATCAGGCTTCTCAAAAAGAAGGAAAGGGCATTCTTAGAGAGTGGCCTTGAAGGATCTCTAACCGAGCACCAGAGGTGGTCACTGGGACCTCTGAGCTTCTTCGTTCTCTGAACATAGAACTTGAGAGCTCTCACAGGACAGAGGTACCTCTCGGGTTCTTGAACCGACCAATTGGGAAAGGTCCTTAATTTCAAACTCTCTTGGCCAAGGTCTTGACGGGTCTTCGTTCTTGGCTAAGAAACCAAGAGTAGACATACATACTGCCTTCCCTTAGCAAAGCCTACTCTCTTATCTATTGCATGTAGCTCACTCTCCTGGCCGTAGCCAGAGCTACCAAGAATAGAGTCTTCTTCGTGAGATCCTTTAAGGAGATGTCCGCCATTGGTTCAAAGGATTGCGACCGTAACCATCTCAGCACTACGTCAAGATTCCACGCCACTGGTCTCTTCTGGTCCCTCTTTGACGTATTAAACGATCTAATTAGATCTGAAAGGTCTTGATTCAAAGACACTTCAAGACCCCTATGTCGAAAGACTGAAGCCAACATGGCTCTATACCCTTTAATGGTAGGCACAGCAAGCTTTTTCTCTGTGGAGGAACAAGAGAAAATCGCCATCTGGGCTATAGACGTCGAAGAAGAAGACACGCCTTCTCTTGGCACCAGGACCTAAACTGTGTCCACTTCGCCTGGTAAACATTGTCAGAGGATTCTCTTCTGGGCTTCGCGATAGCTTCCAAGCCTCTCTTGAAAAGCCTCTCTTTCTGACGATTCTCCTGACAGTCTGCAGGCGACAAGATGAAGAGCGGACAAGTTCTGGTGGTACCTCTGAAAGTGCGGCTGTCTGAGTAAATCTGGTCTCTCTGGCAGTAGTCTCGGAAAGTCTGACAGGAGGTGTAGAAGGTCCGGAAACCACTCCCTGGACGGCCAGAACGGAGCCACCAGAGTCATCCTTACGTTCCGATGGCTTGAGAACTTCAAGATGACTTGCCGCAGGATCTTGAACGGGGGAAAGGCATAAAGATCCAGGTCCGACCAGTTCATGAACATTGCGTCCATGAAAACCGCTTTGCCGTCCGGAACCGGAGAGCAGTAAAGGGGCAGCCGAGTCGTTTTGTCGGTTGCGAAGAGATCTATGAGCGGACGTCCCCATACCTTCCATAGCTCCTCGCAAACTAGGGGATGTAAAGTCCACTCGTTGGACAGGACCTGGTTCTTTCTGCTGAGAAGGTCCGCCGCTACATTTCTCTCCCCTTGGATGAATCTCGTTACTAGTCTGGTCCCGATCTCCTCCGCCCAAACTAGTACCACCCTCGCGGTCTCGTAGAGGGACCACGAGTGAGTGCCTCCCTGTTTTCGAATGTATGCCAGAGCGGTCGTGTTGTCCGCCTGGACCAAGACACATTTGCCTTCCACTTCTTGTTGAAAAGCCAACAGAGCTAAGTGAACCGCTTTTAGTTCCTTTCGGTTTAAATGCCAGTTTCTCTCTTCTCTTTGCCACTGGCCCGAAACTTCTCTTGTCCCCATAGTCACTCCCCAGCCCTTGTCCGAGGCGTCGGAAAACAAAGTTAGGTCTGGGTTTGGAAGCTGAAGAGGAAGCCCTTGTGTCAGTCTTCCTTCTGACCTCCACCAACGGAGGCACTCCTTTATCTCGCCCGAGATGGCGAAATTGAAGGAGTCCGGGAACTGTTTCCTGGGCCACTTCTCCTGCAGATAAAACTGCAGTGGCCTCAGGTTCAAGCGCCCCAGTCTTACAAACTTCTCTACTGAAGCTAAGGTTCCCACGAGGCTCATCCACTCGTTCGCGGAACAATTCTTCCTCTGCAGAAAGTTGTCGATCTTCTGCAGGCCTGAGGCTATCCGTTGACTGGACAGAAAAGCCTGAAAAGTCTGAGAGTCCAGACTCACTCCCAAATAGACAATCTGCTGACTGGGAGTAAGGCAAGACTTCTTCTCGCTGACAATGAGGCCTAGTGACTTTGTCAATTGAAGAGTCTTTGAGAGGTCCTCCATACAACTCTCCCTCGATGCCGCTTTGAGAAGCCAATCGTCGAGGTACATAGATACTCGGATTCCTTCCAGGTGAAGGTGTCTGGCTACTGATAACAGGACCCTTGTGAAAACTTGCGGGGCCGTCGACAGACCGAAGCAGAGGGCACGGAACTGATACACCTGTCCCTCGAAGACGAACCTCAGGAACTTCCTTGAATCTGGGTGTATTGGAACGTGAAAGTAAGCGTCTTGGAGGTCTATAGAAACCATCCAATCCCCCTGATGTAAAGACGCCAAGACCGACTGCGTTGTCTCCATGGAGAACTTCGTCTTCTGAACGAAGACATTCAATGCACTCACGTCCAGTACCGGTCTCCATCCCCCTGAGGCTTTCGTAACCAGGAACAGACGATTGTAGAATCCTGGAGATAGAGGGGCATGAAGCAGTTCTATCGCTTCCTTCTCCAGCATGGCTCGGACTTCTGAGCGAAGGGCGTCTAGTTTCGCGGAGTTGTGCAAGTACGCCTGTAAAGATACTGGAGCCTCCACTAAAGGAGGTTTGGAAAGGAAGGGGATGGCATATCCTTCCTTTAAAACTTGGATCGTCCAAGGGTCTGCCGAGATCCGTTGCCACTCTTGCCAGAACCTTTGCAGTCTGGCTCCTACTGCTGAATGAAGGACAAAAGGTTCACTTCTTCTCGGGGACCGTCGAGGTTCTAGGCGTGGCTTTGCCTTTTCCTCTGGCCCTGCCAAAAACACGTCTAGAGGATCTCCCCTTATACTGACCAAACGTGTCAGCAGGAGACAAAACACCGCGCACAGGAGCGGTAGAAAGCACAGGTCTCTTTGCCTTCTTGGCAGACTGCGACAAAAGATCCTGGGTTGACTTCTGAGCTAACGCCTGGGAAATTACAGCCACCAACTCCTGCGGAAACAGATGTGCCTTGTCCAAAGGAGAAAACAGGAGACCCGACTTCTGGTTTGATGAAATGCCTTTTGCTAAAAAGGAGCACCACAGTTGCCTCTTTTTAAGAACTCCTGTCGTAAATAAAGAGGCAAGTTCTACTGCACCGTCGCAGATGCCCCTATCGATGCAGTCTACTACTCCTACCACATCATCCAAGAGCTCAGAAGGAAGATCAAAATCCTTAATCTTCCTGGCTAAGGCCGCAATCGCCCAGTCCAGGAAGCTCACTATCTCAAGAGTACGAAACACGCTCTTGAGAACTTGATCCAGTTTGGAGGACGTAAAGAATACCTTCGCAGAATTAAGTGCGGTCCTCCTACTGGCATCCACGAGACTGGAGAAGTCCCCCTGCGCGGAGGCAGCCACACCCAGGGAAAACATTTCCCCAGTCTCGCACCAACTCCGGTTACGGAAGGAACGACGAGAAGGAGGCAGACAGAAAACGTTCTTCCCAAGTTCCCTCTTCTCGGCCAGCCAAGCACCCATCTTCTTAAGGCCCTTCTTCGCCGAGACGGACAGGACAAGTTTCGTAAAGTCCGAAGAAAAAAACAGAAGCCTTGTCCCTCTTGTACTGGGACCCAGAAGACGGAGGAGCCGCAGGCGAGAACAAATCGGGGAAGTTCTCAATGAAGAACTTCAAGAGCTTCTTGTAAGAATAGAGTTGCGGCGACTTCTCCTCCTTACACTGCTCCTCTAAGTCCGAGAGGAGTTCGTCAGATACTGGGGACAAGTCCAGCTGGACTACGTCTTCATCCAAGTCCCCCTGAACTGAAACCTGAGTTACACGAACAGGGACTGGGAGGCTCGTGACATACTCTTGCTGTGTCACCGAAAGAGCTTGAGCCTGCTGAGGAGCCATCGGGGCGCCAAAGGAGGCGCAGTTGGTACAGCAACCAAAGGTGGCGCCAAAGGAGGAGCAGTCGGTACAGCAACCAAAGGTGGAGCCAACGGAGGCGCAGCGGCGTCGGCGCGCACCGAGCGGCTGAAAGAGGAGTCGAGGTGGGCGCTGCTGGCATCACAGCAGGCGCCAAAGAAGAGACTTGACTTTTGGACAAAAGCTCTAAAATCGAGTCCAGACGGGCGTTGATTCCGTCAATCACTTGCTGTTGTGGTCCATCGAATGCTGGAGCAGGCGCCACAGGAGCAGGAGTCACAGAAACTGGAACAGCTGAAGGGAGAGCCACAGGAGTCGCTGGCGCCAAACGGAGCAGACCTCTCAGCTGCAACTTCCTTATAAGGAGGCTCAGCCGAAAAACGAATGAGATGAGTCCGACGAAGAAAACCTCTCGATTCTGCCCAAAAGCTACAGGAAGGGGCAGGATCCTCCAGAAGCACCTTCTTCTTAGGTATCTTCGATGGAGACAGCTGACGAGACCTCTTCAAAGGTCTGGAAGCGTCGCGAAAACGCCATCCTCTAGGAGGAGAGGAACTCCAACTGGAGCCACTAGACACTATCCGCTCCTCACCTTTTCGGAGGTGAGGGCCAGCAGCCTGGGAAGCGGCAACAGGACTGCTTGAGGGGGCAACTGCTCGGGAGCAGGTCCCACTCACCTCCTTTCGGCTTTCGGCATGCCTTCTCCCTGGAACCTGGGAGCCTGACAGGGGCCTAGACCTGGGAGCGTGAATGGGCCGAGAAGCTACCTCCTCCACAACACTTTCACAAGGCACAACACTTGCACTATCACTGCGGTCTACTAACCGCTGCAAATTGTCTCCCATTTTCTGCATGGTAGACATAAAAGCAGTAAGGACTGACACGGTATCAGGATTGGGAGAAACGGTGTCCGGGGCAGGTAAAACTACAGGAACTACAGGGGAAGCAGGGTTAATAGGACTTACGAAAACCCCTTGACTACCACCTGACCTCGAATACCTAGAAGAGGCCTTCCTTATCCTATCTTTCTCTAACTTATTCATGTACTTCCCCAAAGCACTCCAGTCAGACAAAGTTAGTAGTTCACACTCATTACAAGTCAAGTCAGCAGAACATTTTTGCCCCTGCATGAAAATCAAGAAGTGTGTGGTTTAAACTAAGCTTAACAAGCCTGGTTTTGCAGCCTTTGCTGCAAAACCGATACCACTAGAACCTGAATCAGACATAATAGTCTAACTAAGATCAAAGCTAAAGCAATAACTAGCGCCAGCAAAAAACAACAAAACGAGTACTTCACCAAAAAAAAAAAAGGAGCTACAAGTTCGAATTGTTGACAAATACTACCAGCAGCGGAACCGTGTTACCGGTTCGGCACGGCAAAAACTAATGACATGTTCTTGGAACGGTTCCCGATACCCGATAGAGGGCGGGGGTAGGGGATCACCTGTCGTACCCTTAGCGCTTAGCGTGAAATTTGAAATACTGCCGTAACGTCAAAGACGACAGCTGTATGTAACTACCGGGTAAGTTGTATAAGTGAAATCACAATTTTTGAAAGTAAATTGTATTTTTCCTAACTATACAAACCTGAGGTCCTTTACATTAGGAGGAATTGCTTACAGCGAAGCTGGACACGGCCGTTAAACTCTTGAACAAGGTGGTTAGGCAGTAACTACCGTCAGCTAGGCAGGAATACCTGCCTGCCCGGATGTAAACATTCCAGTTTGCCTTTCAGTCCAGGTTCAGATTGAGGGGTGGCGGGCATAAAATGTAATGTAAAGGACCTCAGGTTTGTAGTCAGGAAAAATACAATTTACTTTCAAAAACTGTGATTTGTTCTGACATGATATACAAACCATTGGTCCTTTACATTAAGAAACTCACTGGTTGGAGGGAGGAATCTCAGTGAGTCTCCTGAATTGACTGGAGTTCTGCACACCTGGGCTACTCCTCCTGGTCGAAAGAGCGAGGAGGAGTACCGTGCCTCTGACATATTGATCGGAGTGCAGGAACTGCAAGATCAAATGTCAGATACTGGACCTTTTTGCATGAGCGAGGAAATGTAACTCATGTGAAATAGGCCAGAAGAATCTTAGAGTTGGAGGCAGTAAGGAAAACCCGAGATAGGGTTTCCCTTATTGCCAGTCTCTCCTTCCTCCCCTTGCTACAGGAAGGAGTGGAATTGTTTCTATGATTCTAGAAGAAAATCA
Organism: Macrobrachium rosenbergii; assembly: GCF_040412425.1. Taxonomy (NCBI): domain Eukaryota; kingdom Metazoa; phylum Arthropoda; class Malacostraca; order Decapoda; family Palaemonidae; genus Macrobrachium; species Macrobrachium rosenbergii. The sequence continues at coordinate 1,877,389 of NC_089746.1, forward strand.
GAACAGGTGCTCGATGTGTAGTCTTACCGCATCAGACACCAGATCCAGCAAGTATTAGTTCGAGTCCTATTCTCACCTTGAAGGAGGAGAAGTAGGAGGACGGGGAAGGAGGAGAAAGAGAGGCCAGTCACTCTTGGTATCCTTCTCACTTCCAGAACCAACACCTTAGGCGAGATGCTACCATTCCTCTTGAAGGAGTCGGGTAAGAAAACACAACTTGTTGAGCAGCCACCACAGGACCAAGGAAAAAAGGTTCCAAGGGCCTGTGGGCAAGACCACAGGAAGACAAGAGTGTGATCCATGAGACCACATCTTGCTTCCAGAAGACCGACAGAAACTTCTTGAATGCGAGGGATGGACCAAGCCATTGACTTCGTGAGCTCTCAGGTGGAAGTACCGGTATTGTTGTCATCAGCTGCTGAGTACCTCCTTCGATCCCTTCACGAAGCCAGGAGAAAGATGTGCCTTTAGACACTTCTTCCTTGGGAGAGATAGTACAAGCGAAAATGTCGACGACATCCAGGTTAGTAATGTCGAGCCTTTTCGGAAAGTACCACAGCTCCCTAATAGGACAAAGTAACGACTGATCTGGATAATCGATACAAAGTCCAAGGAGGAGGGGGGGATAAGAAGGACTCGAACCCAACAATAGATGCCGATGGATTCGGAGTCCCCTTATAACATCTGAGAAGGAGTCGAGGTATTGATCCCCTTCACCTGTTCTTCCATCTTCTATGCCAAGGCTGGAGTGAGATGTGAGATGGTCCTAAGAGGGCACATCTCTATCTGACGACTCTCGTACGGGCGCGTGCAAAGCATGGGACAGGAACCCTAAACGAGAGTCATATGCCACCTAGGGAACAGTTCCCTGGGACAGCAAGACAGAAGAAGCTTCTCATCCGTACCTAAATCTCGAATGAGGAGAAGAAGGCTACTTCAGATAGAAGACTAGGTTGCAAGGGCCTATGTTCTTCATTAATGAAAGGGAGAGAAGCAACCCTCGGCGGAGAAAACAAGGAAGTCCAGACTTGAAGAGCGACTCTGACCCGAGAAGAAGTTCCCTCAACAACACCCACCAGCAAAACAGATCCAGTCCTTGGGACAGTGTTGCAAAGGACTTCAAGAGATATCCAGCTATATCCACTGCCGCTCGGCGAGAAAGCCTATGCTTGCAAGGAAAGCTAGAAGGTCTCCCAGTCCTGGACACACAGGGATGTACTGCCTGAAGAACCGCTTCTTGTGTAGCTGCTACAGGAGGTTGGGTCAAGCAGAGCTCTTCTCGATGCCTCAGAAGCAGAGCTATCAGGTCGGGTGAAAGGCGAAGTCTTCCGGCATTTGTCTGTAACTTGGGCTGAGCAATGCTTGTGAACCCCTAGCGAAACAGACAAATATGGAGGGAAAAACATAGATATCGATTTTTCCCAAAAAGACAGCATGCCTCACCGTAGCGGCCCCTGGGTCTGGTACAAAGGAGAGAGAAAAACTTTGTTGTGCAGGGAGGCAAACAAAAACACGGTAGGGATTTCTCAGTCGAGCAGTCTCTTCGTGAATCTTCGTGAAGAAAAGAGTGAACAGCGCGTTCCGTCCCGATCACTCAAACCCAAGGCCAAGCTCGCCTACCAATACATCCCCACTGGGAATGCATCTGGCTAACTGAGCTGTTGAGTGCGCTATAGAACACTCAAGTACCTGCAAATGTTGACAGATGAAACAGGAGGAAAAAACGATTCCCTCTTGTTTGTCAACGAATGCCACTACTGTGGTTTTGTTGTTCAACAAAACCACTGAGTGTCGCATAACTCATCCTGAATTCTCAGAAGGCCAAAAGGCTGCCTTGAGTCCAGGATGTTGGTGAGAAGGTACTAACTGTCTCAGTCACACACTTTCAAGACAAAGTCTTACAGGTGTGTGCCTATTCCTCGATCGGTGAATCCAGAGGGGAATATGCAAGCACATTCGAAGGTTCCTTCAATCAAGCATTAGCCTAAATATGCAAGCACATTCGAAGGTTCCTTCAATCAAGCATTAGCCTTACTCTTTCCTCATACTTCGAAGAGGGAAGAATGACAGAGGAATGGAAGCAGACCTCCATTCTTCACCATGGGGAAGCTTCTGCAAGGTGACAAGATACCGAGACGATTAGCTCTAGCTGGGCTGGCATTTCCTGAGTTGGGAGCACAGGAGAGGAAGCGGGATGGAAGTTTGATGAAAAGAATTGCTGAGACCTATGGGAAACAGATACTTCTCCTGAAGGAATCCATTCCCCGGTCTTGGTAATGTTGCTACCAACTCCAGAGACTCAATAAGCATCATTTCATCCAGGCATCTGCAGTAGGAGAACTTCTTCCCGGTCAACACTTACTTCCCTCTTCCCTTCTTCCCTCCTCCCTTATGGAAAAGAGGGTGGAAAGAGAGACAGTTATGAACACTTTCCCAGAAGGGAAGAAGAGGGCTATGTGTTCTGCGATCTTCTTCTGAAGCCTGGGGCTTCTTAGAAGTTGAGGGGGGCCTGGGTTGAACTCAAGGTCGAGCCAAGATGACTAAGACCCAAAGATCTTGGCCATTGTCCAAAGGACAAGGAAGTGCCCTAGTACGAACCTTGATTACTGGGGTATCTGGCAAATCTCTGAAAGAGAAAGGCAGAACCAAGTAAAGGTTCGTTCCTAAGGGTTGAGCCAACTAGGAACTTACGAAACCAGAGATCTGAATTAGGACAAAGTCCTTCTTAGCACCAGAATTGCCCACAGAACTGCAATTGGCAAGACCCTCCAAGGCAAGAAGAATTCATACTCTGTCGAGGCAGAGGAGAAGCTTGGTGTCTCGACCTGAATGAACTCCTTGTCCGAAGAAAAGTATTCATCTGGTCAAGAACGCTCTCGCAAACAGGGACTGCAGCAGCCCCCAAAACTCTCGGCCCCTCGGGAACTGCAAGGGTTGCAAGTGATGACAATCATTCACTGGGGGAGCTGCGGTCTTGTTCCGGGGCTCCTTGCGCTGATGAATTGGCGTGAAGCTCTCCGAAAAATGAGGGCGATCGCAACTTGAAGAGAAAGACCCTTACTGCTTCCGAAGCATGAAACTCTTGTACCTTTCTCCTTGGAGGGAGACCTTGACAGATCCCATCCTCAGCTACCTGGTTGTACTACGAGACAATTGGGGGACCAACACCCAAAGCACGCCAGGCAGCCAAACTCCAAAGACAAATTCGTCAGAGCTCTCTCTCTTTCTGTCTCACGCCTCTCAAAACAAACGAGAAGAAAAGAGAACAGGTGAGGAGAAAGAGTGCCCCTACCTGTCCTGCCAGTAAAACCAGCAGGAAAGGCAGACCGTGAGAAATAATCACCCGAAGGAGATTACTGCCACAAGGGGGAAGAAGAGTGGTTGTGCCATGGCAAAGAGCTTTCCTGGGAAGAGTAGAAAGTTCACTTGAACAGAGCCGAGAACCCAATTTGGAAAAACAGTGGGGCTGAGCCGAGCCAAGCCGCACTGAACCAAGCCGATCACGCGAATGCGATCCAGACTGGGAGGCAGGCGGGGCGGGGTAGGGCAAGCCAAGCCAGTCTCACAAACGTGACCAGGGGCTGGGCAGGGCGAGCAAGCCGAGCCGATCACGCGAACACAATTGGAACTGGACAGGGCGGGACTCGTCTGCCGTGAACTAACGCTAGTTTCCCAAACTCTAACCTCCTTCGAGGCCGAGGCCCATCAAGGAGAAGGTTCAAAGGGGAATTCTGTGTCTACTATCCTGCATGTTCGAACCCTAAGGTTCAAGACACAAGGATGAAACTTGGCCAAGCAACCGAAGCAGCTGGCGGGCAGTATCGAGACACCTGGAGTCTCGGCACCAAGACACCTGGGTGTCTTGGCACTTTCTCTCGTCCTGTGCCTCTAATCAGGAGAGCATTCGTGATCCATAGAATTCGAGCGACCTACGAGACTCCCAAAAATTGGGAGCGGGTGCTTTCGGTTTCCTAAGTAATCAAAAAGAGACAGGCACAGAACCAGTCTTAGACGCAGACTTCTAAGACTTGCAATGAGGGTGCGGCCTCGCGGCCCCCAAAACGCAAGACCCTAGAGGAGAATGCGAATCAGTTCCCGCCCTCAGGCAGGAAGAGCCAATGAGAGACACTTGTCTCCCAGAAGAGAGTCAGTCCCTTAGAAGTCTCGCAGGACTCCCGAAGGGAATCTCTTCCCTGCTTCTTCTGGTGTTCGAACCTATAGGAGCGAGTCATCGGGCTGGGACCCAACCGAGCACAGGTAAGCACTCGGGGAGTACTTGTACTGCTGGCAGGAAGAGCTGAAACACCTGGGTGACTCGGCCCTTTCTCTCACACTGCTCCCAAACTGGGACGGGGAGAGTACTCTCTCCAGACCAGATAGGGATACTCGATATTCCACAGAATCTCAAGCACTTGGAAAGGATGCGAACGAGTGCCCAAAGCAGCCCCCGTCTTAGAGGAAGAACCTCTAGGACTGGGAACAGGATTGCAAACCGAGGTCTGCACGCCCGCGGCTCCCAAAACACAAAACCCAGGGGTATGCGAACTGGTTTCCTTACCCGAAGGTTGGGAAAAACCAACAAGAGGCCTACTGCCTCCTCGGACGGAGGCAGTCCCTAGACGTCCAAGGGCATCACGGGGAAAGAAGCAGCCTTCCTCTCCTTCAGCCGACGGAGGTCTATCCGGTTCCCAGGACCCCCTCGAACCTCGGGAGAGGAAGGGAAGAGGCAGCAGAAGGCGAAATCGAAGATAAGTTAAAGAAGACAGTGGCTACTTCCACAGGGCAATTACCTTCACCTTCACTCTGACATCTTCTACAGGATGGTGGACACGAAACATCGTAACCTCCTGGGCAGCTAGGCAGGAACACAACGGAAGCGGCCCAGGACACGACCACCAGAAGCAGCAGGCACAATCAGGACAGCCGATGCAGGAGCTATGGAAGAGGTTTGGAAGGCAGGAGCTACAGCAATGGCCAGGAACGTCACTTCCACAGGGCAACTTCCTTCACCTTCACTCCAACATCTTCTACAGGATGGTGGACACGAAACATCGTAACCTCCAAGGCAGCTAGGCAGGAACACAACGGAAGCACCCCAGGACACCACCACCAGGAGAAGCAGCAGGCACGATCAGGACAGCCGATGCAGGGGCTATGGAAGCTGTTTGAGAGGCAGGAGCTACAGCAACAGCCAGGAACATTACAAGAAAGTCACCAGCAGCAACAGGAACGATCAGGACGGCTGCGGTAGGAGACCAGGAATAGCCGCCCACAGACTGTCATCAAGTTAACAAGAGCATAACATAGAAAACAGCAGGAGCAGATGGACCACAGATACGCCAAAGGCAGTACCACAGCATACATGAAGGCAAGCAACGACAGCAATCGATCCACATTGCAGGGAACAGAGTCGGAACACTCCCGACGTGGAACTGTGCCGTTCCAACCAGGTACTGTGGTCAATTCCAAAGCAGCACTGAATGAACGTTGGGACTCCTTCATGCAAGATATCCCCTGAGACATCCAGCCAACTACTGCTGTGCCTGTATGCTCACTGTCAACCTGCAAGAAAAAGCAAAGATGATTAGTAGAGAGAGAGAGAGGCTCCTCTCGCTATGAGGGGAACTGCCCTATGCAGCGAGAGGAGGCCCCTTAGAAGAGGTCACCCAACCACCAGCGCCCCACCCCCTCGCAGTCTTCGCCCGACGAGTAAGCGAAGAGGGCGCAAGAGAGAGAGATCTACCAAAGGAGAGATAAGGAAGAACCTACAGGAAGAGAGAAGGAAGGAGTGGGGGGCCACCAAGGGTGCCATGGAAGCGAAACTTACTGATGACGCCCGCAACCTCCCCCAACAACTCTCTATAGTGCAGGCGGCAAAAACAACACTCAGTACAAGTAGAAAGGAAGTAGTCATGCCCTTGTGCACTGAGGGCGGGACCCCAAGAAGGGAAGCGAACTCTTACATCCCAATCAATGTAGGAGAGCAAAGATATTACGTCCCAATCTAATATCTCTGAACCTACAGGGGAACGCCTTCAGTAACTAAATAAAGGGCTACTGGAAGAGAAGCATTACCACTTGGTTATGCCCCTCTAAATACGCCCTTAGCTGTCAAACCCAAGACACAGACGCAGGGGAACGACATCCATGCAAGGCTATCAGAAATCGTGGGTTTGTACTAAAAAATATCAAGCACACGCAATATATACACACAAATACATGAAGATCCCACCAGGATAATAAAGAGCTCAACGACAATCAGGCAAAGAGATCTGAAAACACGTCTGCAATGCATGACGGCCGAAAGCAAACTGGAATGTTTACATCTGGACAGGCAGGTATTCCTGCATACCTGACGGTAGTTACTGCCTAACCACCTTGTTCAAGGGTTTAACAGCCGTGTCCAGCTTCGCCATAAGTAATCCCTCCTAATGTAAAGGACTGATGGTTTGTATATTGTGTGGGAACAATTAGGGGTTTTTGATGATACATACTTTGATAACTGAATAATAAATTTGAAATGCAGATAATGGTTCCCTGAAGGCCAATACAGGTACCACATTCATAACCTTAATAATTAGAATTTTGAGATCATTTCTATGGTTAGATCAATCATACAGCATTAATGAAACAGTAGCTTTGTTTTTGTACGAGTACATTACTTACTTAAAGTAAGGACATCCTGCAGCTAAAATTGCACGGCTAACCTTCACGTTTCCATCTAATAACTTAACACTTCCATCACACAAAACTTCTAATTTCCTGAGAGATGATAATTCTTTTAGAATTCTACTAGCATGCAAGCCACTTGTAGAATATTCTTGTCGACTCATGGTTTCTTGTGTGTCAAAACAAATACAAAACTGTCCTGCCTGCAATGCAAATAAAATAACCATTAAAAACTAAAGAAAATCATCAAAACATTTAAAATACACTGCATTCATACAAAGTAAAAATCATTGTCTTACTAGGGCCTATCACTTTGTTGGGTAGGGATTACCAACCAAGAGTTAACCACAGATTTTGATCCTCTGGGGGATGAAGATGGTCGTCTAGTAAAGTATTTTCCCAATCTCTCGAGTCAGTACAACATATTTTATTTTTTCTTTTCAGTGTTTGTACAATACTTTCATCTTTTCACACAATTTTGCAGTACAACACTTCCAGTGCCAAACCATTTGTGCCTTATAGAATACCTCCATATGTTTGCATTCCTTGTCAGGAATTTGTTAATAGGCTTCATACACAGTGGTTATAGCAGAAGCTTCAATAACTACCTTTTCAACAAGCTTCAATGACTAAACTATCTTGTAATAAAAGTTACTCCTATTACAAGACAAAGGTTTGTATATTTTGTTGGAACAAAAGCAATTTAAACAAAAATCAAAGTTTGTCCCAACAAACTATACAAACATATAAGTTGGAGGTTCACCTTAAAAAAAAATGACTGGCATTGTTCTGAGGATTCAAGAATACCAGTTTGTGAACCTATGCCAGTTACTCATCCAGTCTTTTCCTAATGACAAGACTGACAGAAGTCTATCACCACCTAGAAATTACATTTTTATAATAAAATAAAGTTTATTTATACTTACCAAGTAATTACATAGCTATAGTTTCCATGTGAATGGCAGCTTAGATTCAAAATTTTGCGGGTAGTGCTCAGTTGGTGAGCACTCCTGGGTGCCTGGAGCTTGTACTGGTGCCAGGTTGTAGCTGGTGTCAGGCGAGCTAGACACCAGGCATGTTAGGTATTCAGGAGCTGGACAGAGCTCCTGGAAGCCAAGGATGTCCGTTAAGCTCTAAGGGAGAAAGAACGGATCCAGGTCTTGGATGGATACTTGTTCTTGGCTAAAATCAAAGGAAAAAAATGAGGATAACACATCTCTTGCTTCCTAGCTGGGTATGAAAAGGGCTTGAGAGGTCTCTGAGAAGATGAAAGATCCAGGTCTCTCTGCTTAACCAGAGATAAGCATAGATCAGTACCTCTTCAAGGAAAGCGAGAGAACCTAGATCTCCTCAGAAACAAAGAGGTAATCTGCAGTAGGGTCAGAGGTGTCTAAAAAGAAGAGACGAAGAGTCAGAAACACCAGCTTTGGAAGATGACCACTAAGCCTGGGAGACGGAGGAAGAGGGTGACTTCTGAATCTTGTAATAGCCTCTGCAACAAGTCTTGAAGACTCTTCAGAAGACAATCCAACAGGACAGTTCAGCACCTGCCTAGGCAAGAGCGGACCACCCCTGTTAGTATCTCTGAAGCTAGGTTGTCTGAGAAGACACAGTTATGGTGAAAGATCTTGAAGAGTTCACCAACAACTATAAGTAACTAGAAACTCAGCCTGAGACTGTTCAGTGCTTCTTCCATCATGTAGAAAGTTCCCTGTGGAGGCAAACAGGTCCAAGGTTGGCTTGCTTCATACAATAAAGAGATTCTGACAACTCAGGGGATTGAAAGGCCATGATGGGAAGGACAAGCTTCTGACAGCACAGTATGTGCTTCGATGCTTAGTTCCTGAATAAATCAAATGACTAGAAGACTTGATTGATCTGTCAACAGAGGAAGAACTCTGCTGTTTGGTCAAGAGGGAATATTTTATCCAGCTTCCCTTCTTAATCAGATGTGTTTGACAGAGGTCTTATCCAAATAGACTACCATAGAGCTAGAGTCAAGCAGTACTAGAACCGTAAGAGAAACGCTTCAGCTCTCCAAAGCATAAGTGACGGTTCTGTTCTTCTTGAGGACCAAGTCCTGGACATCTTCACGGTTCTTCAAATGGACTCCTTTGACCTAGATCTGAGGTGCTGAGAAGAAGTCTAGAACTAAGCTCAGCAGAAGACGGAATTCCCTTGCACAAAGTCATGCTCCGACAGCCACCACTGGAAATCTGACTAAAGAAACCTGGGCTAAGAAACAACAAAGAGGTGTCCGAACACGTCTCCCATCCCAGTAAAGGTTACTGGCAAGAGCCTTCAAGCCCCTTTTCTTTGAAGATAATGAAGAAGTCGGTTGACATGTAAAGACTGAAGTAATACCCAGACAAAAGGGAAAGTCAAATGCAAGAAGCAGACTCCTGATTGGGAAGCACTGTCCCAAAAGGTGGAACTGAAAAACTCTCTGGAGTTCGGAGGGGATCTGGAAGAGTGCTCCTTGCATATCCAAGCTTCTGTTCAATCGCCCTGGAGAATGGGTGAAATAACTATCTGAATCATCTCCCTCTTGACTTTCATCTACTGTCTAAGAGAGAGAAATGAGAAACTGTGTTCACAGCCCATTGTCAGGAAATGAGTACAAGAAAAAGTGACGAGCGCTCCGAAACTAGTGTTGGAATGGCATCGTTTGGGAGCGATAGCCCATTGCAAATGAGTGAATTTCACAGTAGATGAGAGCACCAGAGATCTCCTTCTAGAGAATACAAAACAAGAGCAGAAAAAACTCTAAAACCATAACTGTTCAGATCCGTACATGACAGGGCACAGAAACAATCCAAGGTGCCGACCCTCTGACTCTGGGTACTCTGATACTGGACACTCGGACACTAGACTTCTGGTGGATAGTAACAGGCCCAACAAATTACTAAGTTGGTGCTGAATGGTCTCCAACGAAGCATAGGAGTGGACGAAACCGATGCAGAAAAGCAAAGAGGTAGCACCTGTAGTCCCGAGTGTGGTGTTAGATAACTGACAGCTGGCTTGAAACAGACAGGACGATGAGTGGACATAGGACACAGGTGGATGTGCAAACATGGGAGCTCAGACACTGGGCACTCGGACACAGACACTGGTGCTCGGATAGTAGTCCCTCGACCACTGTGCACTCGGACACTAGACACTCGGAGGCCACTAGGATACAAACGGACGCTGGGAACTTGGGCTCTCGGAAGTTGGGGGGTCAGAACTCGAGCACTCAGAACTCAGGTGCTTGGAACCTCGGAGGTTGGAAGTTGGGAGGTCGGAACTTGGGAGGTCGGAACTTGGGAGCTCGTAGCTAGGGAGTTCGGAACTCGGAACCTGGGAGCTCAGAACCTGGGAGCTCGGAACTTGGGCGCTCTCAATTTGGGCGCTCGGAAGTTGGGAACTTGGATTTTGGGCATTCAGAAGTTGGGAGCTCAGAACTCAGGAGCTCGGAACTCAGAACTCGAAACCTGGGAGCTCGGAATTCGGAACCTGGGGAACTCAGAACTCAGGAGCTCAGAACTCAGGCGCTCGGAACTTGGGCGCTCTCTGACTGTCCAGATTTGGAGAGCAATGATGTCAACTACTGATGCACCAAAACTGGGAGATATATCTTCACAACGGCTGACATAAATCCGAAAAAACGCCATTGGTGTCACTAGTCTACACTGTGATCTGTAACTAACCACACTGGGATCCCGAAAGAGTCAACAGAGCCTCTTGTCCACACTGGGATCCGTATCTTGTTCACACTGGGATCCGTAAACCAAAAAAACGCCATCAGCGCCACTACGGCCAAGGCAAGCACACCTTTATGGATGCCTTTTCAATGGCTATCCGTCGAGACCTGCGGACAACAGGCTTGACTGAGGGGTAGCTAGCCAGGGCAAAACCCTTTCAGACTCAAATGGACCAACAGTACAGTATGCTTCCTCCCAGGTTTGCAAGGGAGTTTGACAGGGACTGGGTTTATGAAATCTGATAGGGCCAGATAGTCACCTCCTCCACTGCACTTCCAACAAGACACCTTTCCAGTGGCTGTCTGCCGATACTTGGGACCACAACAGGCTCAACTGAGGGGGAAACTACCTGTGTGGAACCCCCCGATCTCCTTTGGACTTCCAGTCTGCCTCCTCCCAGGAATTGTGGGGAGTCTGACAGGGAACTTCTGTCTAGGAGCATCGGGGGACGTGTAGTCACCTCCTTCACTGCACTACACTTCAATATAACAAGGTTAACATCTGTTAACCAAGACACAAGACTGGCAAAGGTATGGAAAGGGAAGCAAGGGAGCCAGGTGCAGGAGCAAGAGGTAAGATGGCTAGTATGGGAGAATTGGCGCCAGGGCGCTAGTGCTGGTGTCGAGCACGACAGAGGGTACTGGGGGCGAAGCTGGTGCCTGAGATCGGTGCCAGCAAGCTAGTAGGTTTGTAGCATGAGCTGGTTCTCGGCTGTCACGAACCTCAACTTGTACCTGCCAACAAAAAACCCCAATTCTCTCCTTTCTACTTTCTGCCTAACACTTTCAGTTCTGCAAAGGAAGGTGTGACAGTTATGTCAAAAATTTATTTACTGGAGGGTTCTAGGAAGCATAGGTCCGGTAAATAAATCATAATTGCAAAAGTTACAGGCCTAATGAAATGGCAAAATACCCAAGAACCACTTTCAAGGCATTATTGGTGGCTTGCACGAAGCATATGGCCGATAAACAAATAAATTGCCAAAATTATGGCCTAATGTAAGATAATAATGCAATGTCGTAACATCTGAAAATTACTTTAAGGCAAAACCATTATCGGCATCTCGCCAGTAGCCTATGATCGGTAAACAGTTCATGAATTGCAAAAGCTTATGCCTAATGTAAAGGCGTAACATACACCAATTACTTTATAACAGAATGCTGTAATATATGATAATTACTTTTAAGGCAAAACTATTACCTACAGCTCTGCAGTAGACTAAGGCTGTAAAACAATTCATAAATTGCAAAGGATATGGCCTAATGAAAAGCCTAACATACACCAATTATTTCATAATGGAGTGCCTAGACTAATTTACTTTATAATGGAAAGTCGTAACACTTGAGAATTACTTTTAAAAGCAAAACTATCGGTGGCTCGCTAGTAGTTTATAGCCGGAAAACTATTCATAAATTGCCAAAGCTATAGCCTCATGAAAATGTGCAACATACAAGTTACTTTTATAATAGAATGTCGCAACACCTGAGAATTACTTTTAAGGCAAAACTATTATTGGCGCCACCAGAAGCCTGACCAGTAAACAAACCATAAATGCAAATGGCGTCGTCTACCGGCGGCTCGATGATGACTGAATCAATGTAAAACAAAATAAGAAAAATTCATCCTGAAAGATTTCAGCTTGAAGGCTACAATATACTCATTCCAATGGCTGATTTAAAGAATCCTCCATTGGAATCCGGTAAAATAACTGGAAAATAATGAAAATGCTTCCGCCAGACCAGGTGTTGTCACCAAGGATGCCAGGAAACCATGAGAATTTTTTACTAGGTCATTCCAATATTCCGTTAGTGGGACAGGCTGATCACCTACACAAACTATATTGAAGCACTACCCACGAAATTTTTAATCTAAGCTTCTGTTAAAGTGGAAACTATAGCTATGTAATTACTTGGTAAGTTACTTATATAAAACTTGTTTTCCGATAGCGTAGTCGCTTGCTTTGTCCTCAAAGAGCTTTAAAAGAAACTGACAGGTGGTGAAATGGCTTAAGCTCTTAAATTTTAATACCAACAACCCAAATGAAAAAAAAAATTCTGGTCCCGGGTTAAGCCACAAGTTTCCAACCCCATTCCTTATTCCAAATACCTCTTAGCTTTTGGTAACAAAAAACTAAACATGAACTTATGTTTTATGATACGGTTCTACAGTGACTTACGTATGCTGGATTTGGTTGCAGTATTGTCACATCTTCCCCCAGCAATAGTTAGCATACCCACCCGTTAGGAAGACCCCTGGTTTGCAGCTGTAGTGCCTATCATGTCATGACTAACCATACACCCTACTGACACACTGTGTAGTCGAATTTGTTTGACCTCGTGGCAATAATGTTTTAAGAATACTGCACTACCTCTGATGACCACCCTGTATATTCAGACTTCTTCGAAGGAGACATTTCTGAAAAAGGCCAACAACGTACTTACTTTCCTAATATCATGTGACCTAGGAAAGGAGTGTGGATTTGCCTTTTTAATGAGGGACACTTAAAATTATTCTCAGCCCTTGTGGTTTGTTTGTGCTAGGGTGTAGGAAAATAGGACCCTCTGGGATGTTTGCTGTGACCTCTCGGTAAACATTAAGTGCTTGAACTGGGGCATAATATCTTGTCTGCTAAATTGAGTTTTCTTATCAAAATACGAGGTTTCCTTCTCAAAAGGATTCTCATTCTTCGCCAGGAATGATGGGCCAGAGGACAATAATAACTGATGGTCAGCTGCCTGTGTGATCTATCGTCCCCATCTAAGGGAATCCAGTTCATCAATACGAGTCCCTGATGGTAGAGCAATCAAGAAGATTGCCATTTACAGCATGTGAGTTGGTTGTACTGGATCCACTGAATTGTGGGGTTGACAAAAGTCTAAGCACCTTATTCAAGGACCAAGTACAGTAAAACCCCGGTCCTCAACCGTACCAGAATTCGACATAATTGGATTTCGACGTGAAATGTCGAGTAAATTTTGTGTCGGAGCTCGAACAACAAACCGGAATCCGACCCGATGAATCATATGATGTTTGTAAACAAAAGTGTTTCAGTCAGCTGCCGCTAGTTGGCGTTGTTGGTGGCATCCTTCACACACATATTTAAAAGCATTTAAAGCCTACTCACGCTGCTGCTGTTGTTTGGAAAAGCACATGCTTGCACAGGTACATCATCAGTTTTTTTGTCTTTCTACACCATATTTTCGTCTAATCATGGGTCCCAAGCCAGCCATTGCTGATAAACAGAAGAGAGAGACAGTAAGAACTACAATAGAGCTTAAGATGGAGATTTTTGAGAAGTATGAAAGGGGCATTCGTGTGACTGATCTAGCATTAGAATTTAAGTTACCCAGGTCCATCATAAGCACATTTTTAAAGAACAAAGAGGCCATAAAAAGTGCCGGTGTTGCGAAGGGGGTTACAAGTTTGACGAAACAGAGGCCTCCCATAATAGATGAAAATGAAAAATTGTTATTGGTTTGGATAAATGAAAAACAGATTGCTGGGAATAGCGTATCAGAGGCTACGATTTGCGCAAAGGCTAAAAGTTTGCATGCTGACCTTATGAAGAACAAAGCTGGATCTAGTACTAGTACTGAGCATGAGTTTATGGCCAGTAGGGGATGGTTCGACAGGTTCAAGAAACGTAGTGGCATCCACAGTGTTGTAAGACATGGGGAGGCAGGGAGTTCTGATAAGAAAGATGCAGAAAAATATGTAAAAGTTTCAACTCATAGGTGATAATGGTTATGTGTCGAATTAGGTTTTCAACTGTGATGAGACAGGCCTCTTTTGGAAGAAAATGCCAAAGAGGACCTACAATACAAAAGAGGAGAAGAAATTGCCTGGCCATAAACCCATGAAAGATAGGCTAACTTTATTATTATGTGCGAAGGCTAGTGGAGATTTGAAAAGCAAGCCTCTGTTAGCCTACCACTCGGAAACCCCCAGAGTTTTTAAGAAACATAAAGTGCTGAAAAGTAAATTAAATATGATGTGGAAATCTAATGCTAAGGCCTGAGTAACAAGGCAAATTTTTCGAGAGTGGGTTTCTGAAATGTGTGCCCCCACTATCAAGAAATACCTTGAGGAGGAAGATTTGCCACTTAATGCACTCCTTGTCATGGATAATGCCCCTGCCCACCCTCCAGACACAGAATATGAGTTGGCTGACGAGTTCAGCTGGCTAAAGGTAAAGTTTTTGCTACCCAGAACTACCTCACTAATCCAGCCCATGGACCAGCAGATCATTGCTAACTTTAAAAAACTTTACACCAAGGTGCTGTTCCAAAGGTGTTTTGAAGTTACCAATGAAACCAGCCTAACTTTGACTGAATTCTGAAAGGAACATTTCCACATCCTCAGTTGTGTCAGGCTGTTAAACAAAGCATGGGCAGATGTTTCTAAGAAGACTCTAAGAGCAGCTTGGAGAAACCTTTGGCCTGACAGGGCTCCTCTTAGGGACTTTGAAGGTTTTGATGCCCCTAGTCAGCTTGGAGATGACCCTGAAGCTGAACCCCTTCCTCTGCCTGACCTAGATGTTGAGGAAATTGTCTCTGTGGCCAAGTCCATGGGCTTGGAGGTGAGTTCTGATGACATTGAGGAGCTGGTGGCAGAACACAACACAGAACTGACAACAGAGGAACTCCAGGAACTTCACAAGGAGTAGCAGAAGATTTTGGCTGAGGAGGTGTCTGGAGAGGAGGAGAGCAAGAAGGAGTCAGCTTCCAAAGAAATCAAGGAGATGCTTCTGCACTGGGAGAAATTCCAAGAATCCTTCGAAAAACATCACCACGACAAGGAATTAGTAAACCGGGCTATTGACTACGTTGACAATAATTTGGTCAACGTTTACAGAAAACAACTGAAGACATGGCAACAGCAGACAATGCTGTTCCAGTTTTTTTCTAAAGAAAGATGCCAGCCCAGTCCCAGTGTAAAGAGGCAAAGGGAAGAACAGCAACCAGATTTTATGGAAGGAGATTCCCCTTCCAACCAGTGACGCTCTCTCCATACCTCCTCTCCACATCCATCTCCACAGATCCAGAGCCTCATACTGTAGTGGTTAAAAACTTTTTTAATGTTTATAAATGACCTAGAGATACAGTGAATAATATTTATTCATGCAAGTTAAAGCAATGAAAGATGTCATATATATTGAGTTATACTAACAGTACATTTCATTTTGTGTTTAATCCACAGGTTACTGTACAGTACTGCACTTCATTGAATGAATGTCCCAGAGCCGTTCAGTGAGAGCTACTACTGTAATTCATGAGTGTCAAGGTATGGGCCATGCCGTATTAGTTGTTAAAAACATTTTAATGTGTTTATAAATGACTTAAAGATGCTTGTAAGATTAAGGATTTTGTGTATTACATATTACAGCTCATAACAGTAAATAATATTTCTACATTTCATTTTGTGTTTAATCCACAGATTACTGTACAGTGCACACTTCATGGAATGAAGTTCCTGAAGAAGTTCAGTGCTTGTGTGAGGGGCAACTGTACATTATTCATCAACATCAAAGTATGGATCAAACTGTAGCCTACTGGTCGTGAAAAAGTTTTTAATGTGTTTAGAAATGACTTAGAAATGCTTGTACAGTAAGATTAAGGATTTTTGTGTAGATTAGCCTGCAGCTCATAACAGAAATACAGTAACTAATATTTCTACATTTGGTTTTGTCTTTATTCCACAGGTTTACACTTCGTTGAATGAAGGTCCTGGAGAGGAGCAGCTGTGTAACATAGAGTGTACAGTAGTGTACAGTAAATTTAGATGTAGCAGTAGCAACGTGTAAACACTGTAGTGGAATTTCAATTTAAGTGTAGGGTAGTTAGCAGACGTGTACAGTATGATATGTACAGTAGTACAGTACCATACAGTACTGTACAGTACGTATAGTATTAATTACATAATGTCTTTAATATGTTTGTGCTAGTATTGAGGATTCCTTGTGTACAGTAGACTAGTTTTACTAATTATGTTAAGTAAATACAGTAATAAAATGAAAAATGAATTAATTTCTGGTTTTCTTGTTTATCCCTTTAATATTGCATTGTAACGGGTATACGAAGGTGGTAGGCCTCTCAAGATTTACTTCCTCTCTCCCTCAAAACTCTGTTTTTTTACCCCTTTAATATTGCATAGTATCGGGTACACGGAGGCAGTAGGCCTCTTAAGATTTTTTGTTGTCTATGTAGGGTTACTTCCTCTCTCCCTCAAAACTCCATTTTTTTACCCCTTTAATATTGCATAGTATTGGGTACACTGAGGTGGTAGGCCTCTTAAGATTTCGGTTTGAATGGTGTAGAGCAGAACAAAGAGCATTGGAGGTTGTCCACTACTATAGTGCCAAGTGTATGATGAAGCAAAACATTGCTGGCTATCTACAGTCAGACATTTGGATATTACTGTACATACATATACAGTATAGATGATGAAAATTTAGTACATACAGTACAGTATACATACACTATACGTTCGTAACTGTTAATTTGGAAACAAGTGTAATCTCTCAAATTACAGTACTGTACGTATACTGTACCCTAATAGATGAAAAAGTGTTTACATGGCAACCAGGGTCTCATGCTCAATTTTCTTTTAGACAGAGGCACACGTGTGCATTTCTGTAGCGAATGCAATGTTTACGTGTGCTGTTCGTTAGTGAACGCCTTCTTAAGGTTCTCGGTAAAGAAGAGGTTAGCCTGAGGTTAACTCGGAGATTCTGCTTACAAGGATATGGAAAAATACATGTTAGGGTATCATAACATTTATTGAAAGATGTTTTACAGTGATTTTGTACACCACAGTAGACTGTGAATGAAATTTCCCATGAATTAATACAGTACTGAACGTAAACAACGTTTATGTAACTAGTACCACGATACACCACACCAGGATGGCGCTTTGGTTTGTTTACACCAGCTCATGCCACAAGGTAAAAAGTAAGTATACCTTAGTTTTACCAGACTCCTGAGCTGATTAACAGCTCTCCTAGGGCTGGCCCCAAGGATTAGACTTATTTTATGTGGCTAAGAACCAATTGGTTACTTAGCAACGGGACCTACAGCTTATTGTGGAATCCGAACCACAGTAAAGCGAGAAATGAATTTCTATCACCAGAAATAAATTCCTCTAACTCTTCATCAGCCGACCGCGGGAATTGAACTCCGGCCCATCGAATGACAGTCTGAAGCTCAACTGACTCAGCCAGAGAAGGGCTATGCCACAAGGTGCCGAGTGCCGACATAAGTTAGGAAATTTTTCTTAATTTTATAACAGACTCTACAGTAATTCGGCTTATTTTTAATACTGTATTATTAATTTAATGTAATAATCAGGCTTGTTTTTCAATGTTATTATTATTAACAACAGTTTTTTGTGTACCCGTTACAGTACATTCGGGAGTGCTATAGGCTACCTAGCCTAGCCTATGGCGCTCGGTCTACCATCGGTCATATGGCCGCATTGGTCGTAGACCAATTTTTTTGATACAGTATGCATTTAAAAATGTAAAAAGTGCTTCTAATATGGTAATTATTTAACTCTGAACTTATTTAATTGTAATTTGTGTAGTGTTTTGTATAAAAAGGCAAGGTTGGGGTAGTGACTGGTGGTCAGGAACGGATTAATCCATTTTCAGTTATTTCTTATGGGAGAAATTGATTCGGAATTCGACAAAATCGAATCTCGATGCTCCCTTCGGGAGCGGGTCTTTATAGTGCAAATGACCAGAGAAGGGAGGTGACAATTTCTATACTAGAGTCAACTCCAAATCCATAAACCAAAGGTTCCATTAATGCTGCTTTATATGCCAAGGTTGTTGTAACAGCAAGGCATTTGTCTTCAAAAAGGTATATAAGAAAATTTAAAAGTGTTTACATAGAAATCTCAACTGGGCTCTCAGCATGGATATACTTTAACCATATTTTCCATAGGACTGGTACTGTTGGACAGATGATGTCCATGGTTTTTGCACTAGGTACCAAGCAATGTTGGGCAAGTAATTTTCATGGTAGACAATATTTAAAAAACCCACACTTGAAGGTCTTGGCACAGAAAGGAGGATGTGTAGACAACTTTCCCTCCTATTGTGTGGGATAGAACAGCGGAAGGTAGTGGAGCTGATCTCTTCGCCCATTATTGGAGTAATAGGAACCAATGCCTGTTTGGCCAATTTGGGGCTATTAAGTAAGCTGTTCCTTTGAAGGTTAGAAGCTTGCTCAAAACCTTTTGAAATCTGGGACAATTGAGGAAAAAGGTATATTGTCTTCCATTTGTTCCAGTCTTGTAGGAAGGCATCTCTTGCTGTTGCTTGACTGTCCAAGTTCAGAGACACATATACTGGAAGTTTGTGATTCTCATATGTGGAAAACAGGTCCACTTCCAGTTGTGGAAGCATGGTGGCTATTGTTTGAAAGGGGTGGTTGTCAACACCCACTCTGTTGAGACAATCGTCTTCCTTGATAAAGCGTCTGCTATTACATTGAGAGACCCTGTGACGTGAATTGCAGACAGGTGCCACTTCCTTGCTTGTGCCATCTGAAGGATGGCTAGTATTACCATATTGAGAGGAGGTAAACATGATCCTGACCTTTTGATACAGGAAATTGCAGTCATGTTGTCTAGAACCAACAAAATGTGTGTCTCTTTTGGAGGTTTGAGTTTTTTGAGAGACAAAAAGACAGCCATCAGCTCCAGGAAATTGATATGACAATTCCTCAGAGTAGCTGACCACCTCCCTGTCACCTGACATTCCTCCCAATGTCCTCCTCAACCTGTCAACGAGGCATCTGTATGTACTGTCACTCGTACAGATGCAGGAGTCAGGGTGACCTGTTTTGCCAGAGACCCCCTAACAGGTCCAAGGCCTAAGTATCTCTCCAAATTTTTTATTCTTTTAATGAGGTCAGTCTCACATCTTTTTTCTTGCATGTAATTGCCAGAATTTATTCACATTTTTTAGTTGCAATCTGAGTACTGGATCCATTACTGATGCGAACTGCAGCAGGCCCACTGTACGTTCTAATTGCTGTCTGGAAACTCTGGGCTGTGCAAGGAACATTTTGAGGTCTTTCCTTATTCTATTTTGAGCACTGATGGGGAGAGACAACTGTCTGTGAAGAGTATCCTACACAATCCCAGCCACTGAAAACTTCGCAGGAGATGCTGGATAACCGCCAGCCAATAGGCAACCCCCCACCATTGGCAGCAGCTGGAGGGGAAAGCTGCCCCTAGCCTTTCCCCTTCTTCTTTTTCACTTGCCCCTTTACCAGACTGGAAAGAGGGCTAAAAGGGGCGCAACTGCTCGCCCTTCCCGGAGGAAGAAGAAGGCTGAGTGTTCCTGCGGGAACCCTTCGTAGTCTGGGACTTCTTGGCGGTCAAGGAAGTGCTAGCTTGGCCTGAAGGCCAAGCCGCAGTGGAGTGCAAAGACCTGGAGGTCTTGGTCACTGCCTGGTGGACAAGGTGGTCGTTGTCTTCAGGCTGACGCCTGTCCACCGCAGCATCTACTAGTTCTCTAGGGAAGAGAGGGGCAGAACCCAGCATTGCCGACTCAGGACCAAAAGACCTGGCGAAATGAGAAAGGATGGCGTCTCTTCTCTTTAACACCAGGTTTGCCCACAGGTTTGCCATCTGGTGGGCAAGGTAAGAAATGGCTCTACCTCCAGACTGGCACAGCCTTCTAAAAGCGAAGTCCTCTCCAATAGCACCCGATGAGGCAGCCACTTTGGATACTGTGAATAACCACAGATCCAGCCAGGAGACTGCCTGGAGAGCCGCCACAGCGGTGGCTTCCAGGGTCGCTGCTTTTTGCTGAGAGAGGGAGATTCCTTCCGCAGTAAGCTGCTGCAGCAAGAGACCTGGGCCTAGACGCACCAGGTCCGGGTCAACTTGACTGGTCGGTAATGCCCTCTCTGAGGTTGTATAGAAGCGCTTCTGTCAAGGCAGAGGAGGAGGAGGAAGCAGCTTATCCGAACGGTTCAAACGAAGTGAATTATCTTGCCAAGAAACGAGATCATTCACTTGATTGAGAACTCCTTCAGCAAGTGTGGACCACGGCAGCCCCAACGAAACCTTGGGTTCCTTTTTTGGACCCCAGAAGGATTTGAGGTGCAAAGGTCAATCCACAGATGAGGCTGTAGTCCCTTCCCCAAGGTCATTCTGCTGACGGATCAGTGCAATGACATCTGCAAAAGTCCTATGCACTTCAAGGATGTCCGCATCCTGGGGGAGAGGACCCTCGAGTACTTCCAGGGTGTGGTCCTCCTGATCAACTCTCCTGGCAGGAGGGAGAACCTCGGCGGGCCCCTTGGATCCTTCCTGCACTATGCAGGCCTACGACCCAGTCAATCTGAGGACCAAGCCAGGCACATATGCCTTTGTAGTCGAACCCTGGGGAGAGGAGTCTCCAGAGTTCCTCCTGTCTGACTCGCCCCTCCTAGGGAAACCCCAGGAGGGTAAGGGGACAGGTGAGGAGGGTCGGGCACCCCCGCCAGTCCTGCTGGTTCCACCAGCAGGAGGAGCAAGCCGAGAGCAGTCATCAAACTTGGTCCAGGAGAGTGCTGAGAGTGCTTTCGCCTCAGCGAAGCGCTGTCCCGAGGAGAGCGCAGTGGTTCACGCGAGCCGAGGCAGGCACTTAACTCAACTGAGCCAGGCCAGTCACACGAACATGATTGGGGACTGGGTGGAGTTGAACGTGCAGCTGGCTGACGAGAACTTGCGCTGTCCTCTTAATGGGCCCCAGTCTTCTTCAAGGTCGGGAACTTGTGAGACAACTGTACAGGGGACCTCCTCTCTGTCTCGCCAGATGCTCGGGCTCGAGAGACTGAAGCAACTACCTGGAAACCTGGCTTGGCATTGGAGGCAGTGTCAGCAAGCGGAGCCGAGATACCTGCATGTCTTGGCTCCTTCTCCCATCCTGTGCCTGAATTGGTATGGAGAGCGGACTCTCCAGTACTGGTTCGGGATACCCGAGTCTCCTTAGAGGCCTGGGTATTCGGAGCGGCTCGCAAGTGAGCCCTTGACACAGTGCCGGCCTTTGAAGCGGACTTCTTAGGCTCGGCAACAGGTATGCAGACCAAGGTTTGCACGCTCGCAGCTCCCAAAATGCTAGACCCAGGGTCAATGATTCGGTTCCCTGACCTGAAGGACGGGAAGGGCCGACGAGAGATCCCACTGCTTCCCCTGTGGAGGGAGGCAGTCCCTTCGAAGTCCCAGGACGGGATTTTTTGGGGGGGAGAGACAGCCTTCTTCTTCTTCAGCCGACAAGGCTCTGAAGAAGGGAGGGAGGTAGCAGACGATGACGACAACGAAGAAGGAGATAATGACGACAAAGACGACACCTTCCTAGCCCTCTTCTTCGACTTCTTCGTCACCTTCTTCAGGATGGTGGTCAAGTTGCCCATCCAAGAGGGAGCAGCAAATATCACGGGAGCAGTCAGGATGACCATGGCAACGATTCACCAGCAGTGTAGGCAGCCAGTGCAGCCCAGGAGCCAGGAAAGCCAGGAGCAGTGACTGGGGCGACCGGAACAGCCTAGGCAGGTGGAGGAACCAGGATAGGCTGAGAGCCAGGGAAGCCAGGAGCCGCAACTGGGATAGCTGGGGCAGGTGGAGCAGTCAGGATACCCCAGGAGCCAGCAAAGCCAGGAATGGCAGGAGCAGGAACCATAAGATGAGGCACAGAAGAGGTCACCATCATGGAGGGTCATGGCTGGGACAGTGGGGCCACAGAGAAACCAGGAGGCAGAGGCACTGTGTGCTGAGATGCCGGCTTGGCAGTCACCTGGGTCTCTAGGTGAGATGAGAAAGTCACCAGCATCTTAGCAAAAGCTGTCATGGTCACAGAGCTGGTGGTAGTGTGGCGGAATTTTAACCCACAAACAAACAACACTCACCCTGATCTTCGGTTGCTGGAGATGGGTAAAGGTCCACGGTCGCCAATCACAACACACAGAAACCACAAAAACAAAATTTCAAACAAACCCTCCACCAACAACGAACGAAAAAAAAGAGACACATGCACCATCAATATCGGTACCGTATCCAAAACAAAAGCCAGACAAACTCCCGTTCACTTTCAAGGTTGGACCTCAACTGCCCAAAACTTCCCAAACCGAAAAACTCCCGACAGACCGACAGACAGACAGACAGCGCCAGAAAACGAACTCCAACAACCGAATCCACTCCACAACAACAATTACACTCGCTCTCTCTCTCTCTCTCTCTCTCACAAAACGTTGGGAAATGTTAAATAAAAACAAATTTCTTCATCCCTCTATATTTCTCCCCCTTTAGCATTTCCCAACCAACACCTTTCACACCCTTTCAAATCGCCTTCTTACGCAACACCCACGGATGCTCACTAGCAGGTCCTCTAGATCGCGTTCATGGGCACGCAATCATTCTCTCAGAATCATTCTCTCTTCTAGCAACATTCAAACTCACATCTTCTCCTCCATTCTCTCTCAGATTCACGCTATCTTCTTCACTATTACCACTCTCAATTTCATCCACAATCTCATCTATACCCTCTAACTCGTTCCCAAATACCTCCCCAATTCTTCAACTAACCCATCCCATTCGCTCATTGACCTTTCCAATTCTTGCAACGATTCATTCATGCTTTCAATCACTCGTCTATCACTGCTACGCTCTCTTACTCTTACACTTTCGCTCACCTCCAACCGCTCACTAACCCCTACACGTTCAGTCAACTCAGTTATATCAAACCCGCATATGCTATACGTTCTATCCATACCATCCCATTCATCCGTATTACACGCTTTATCACTCATTTTCACTTTGGCACTCACACCCCTATCACACAACTTACGACCATTCAGTTTACTTACGTTCTTCCCTTTCTTACGTTTTCTACCATACTCTATCAAAACAAATTGCTGATCCTCATGCAACAACCCCTCACGTACATGCATCACACGCACCGCTTGCATCCTGGAGGATCCACCCATTTGAACCCCTTCACACTCAGTTTCCCGAATTCGCTGTCACAGTCACCCTCTTTCGTCTACATACACTTGATACATGCCCTTCCATTCCCACATTCGACACACTTCGCTCTCGGTTCTGAACACATTCTCGCATAATGCCCATTCTTACCACAGTTGCCACATATTACATTCACTCGGGTACCCCTACAACCACTAGCAATATGACCCACCTGTCCGCACCTGTAGCATTTAACCCCCCTATCTTTCGTACACTCCCTTACCAAATGTCCAGTTTGCCCACACCCGAAACACGCTCCCAAACCCCACCTACACTCATTCTTTGTATGTCCTTCCTTTCCACATCTAAAACACTTCGCTCAACTTCCACTCACCGACATTCCCTTTGTACACTACTATCCCTAACCCGTCCAACCCGTTGTTCCCTTACAAACCCATCATTCATCCTCACTGGCACCTCCACATTACTTGCTCTTACACTCCTATCTATTACACTATCGCCATTCTCATTGGGCCCCCTCAACACTGCATCCCTAAAGCTTCCAAACTCTGGCACTCTCTCATCTACCCCAGCCCTTACACTTACACTTCTACTCTCTTTTATAACCCTGTCAAGCTCATAATCTTCTACAATTTCCAAAATTTCTCCCCAAGTCAACCTTTCATTCGTCCATCTTTTCTTCTCCTTCTGCTTCAAGTTCACAAATTCTCTAACTCCATCTGGCACTGTCCCTAACAACTTCCGTACTAACTCCTTACATTCATCTATCCCATCATCCCCAAACTTCTTCCTTGCCAACGTCTCCAGCCTACAAGCATATAGTGACAAGGTTTCCCCAGCTTTCATTCTTGCCTCATCAAATTCATTCTTCCTCTTATACTAACAATCGCTTTCATACGCCTCGCTTGCTCAACTAGTCTAGCTTTCACCTTGTCATACTCAACATCCCCACACTCATGATAACCCTATACATATCAAGTAAAAACCCAGTCAAATATTCTCCTAATTCTCGTGCCCACACTCTTACTTTCCCCATACTTATCCTGACAAAACCTTTCATACTCCCTAAAGAAATCATGCACATCCCTACTTCCATACTCATTATACCTTTCACACCGGGTACCTCCCTCACATACATAGCCTTTCTCACTTCTTTCTCACTTTCACTCTCACTTTCACTCTGTCCTTTCATACCCTCTTCCGAATACAAAGAGTCCACTTCTGCACTTACATTCATCTTACTCATTACACTCTTCTTCCCCTCTTTTTATCCACTTTTATCCACTCACCTCCATCCACCTCACTATCACTACTGCCTTCACCCTCTCCCTTCTTTCCTGCCTTTCCCACTTCCTTACCCTTCTTACCAGTTTCCTTTCCCTTTCCCTTCTTCCCTTTTTCTTCCCCTGACTTATCCTTACTTTCCCTCTGTTCCTTCCTTGCTTTTCATTCCCCTTTTCCTTACCCTGCCTCTCATTCCCTCGTTTCTTACTTCCTATTCCCATATCACTTTCATCACTCACGCTTCCATTCACTTCTTCCTCCTTTTCTTTCTCTCTTGCCCTTCACGCTTCCAGAGGACCTGCCTCCAACAGCCCCTTCTCCAAAAACACCCTTGAACATACCTTTCATCATTTCTTCCACACTTTTCATCATTCCTCTCCAACTTTTTATCCATCCTCTCTTCCATTCTCTCTTCTGACTCTTTCATCTCCCCTTTCATTTCTTCTTTTGCACTTCTTAGCATTCCCTCCACCTCCTCCAACTGACTCCTCAATCTCTCATTCTCACCCCTCAACCACGTATTCTCCTCTCTCAACCTTACCAGTTCCTCTTCCATCCTTCTCTTCAGTCACACTACCAGCCACCAACCTCAATTGCAGCTGCAATACCAGCTGCCCTACGTTAGGCGCCAAATATAATGTGGCGGAATTTCAAAACACAAAAACAGTACACAACACTCACCCTGGTCCTCGGTTGCTGGAAGATGGAGTAAAGCGTCCACGGTCGCCAACACAGCACACAAAACCACACAAACCAAACCAAAACAGAAAAACACACGACTCATGAACATACAGCAACAAGAACAGCACACTAACAAGGGAAAACAACAACTCTGCATCAGCACAAAAAAACTGTCCAAACCAAAAAAACAGACCAGCACTAGCTCTGACTCAAGACTCAAAAAAACTGCCTTCAAAACCGAAAAATCCTCACACACATATTCCACAGACAGACAGCGCCGTAAACAAACTAACGACCTCATCCCTCTTCCAACAACCGAAGCACTCACTTACGACAATTACACACTCTCTCTCTCTCTCTCTCTCAAAACGTTGGGAAATGCTAAATAAAAACAAATTTCTTCATCCCTCTATAGTAGCGGAGCCGCAGCGTGGGTTACCACCAGTCAGATGGGCAAGGACACCCTCCAGTGATGGGACGCCAGGGAGATCCAAGTGGAGCCAGGTAGAAGTCAAATCCGTAGCCTGCCCCCTGAGAGAAGCCTCTACCACCAAACCTGAAGAAAAAGTCAGGTCAAGGGGGGGGGGAGTCTCTACTCGCTCCAGGGGAGAAAAATTCCCCCCCAGGGCGAGGAGAGACCCCCAAGAAGAGGTCGCACTGATCGTCCGCCCAACCCTCCCTTGTTCATTCTACGCCTGACAAAGCAAGCGACGAAGATGAAGGGGAGTCCCCTCCAAAAGGAGAGGCAGCCAGAGGGGAAAGTTTGTCGGGAGAAAGAAACGATCCTGAAAGGTTAGCCACCAAGGGAGCCATCGGGGACATATAACCCTCAGCTGATGCCTTGGAAGGCTTCCTCCGGTACTGTTTCCTCCCCTCAAACTTCGCCCACTGCTCAGCCGACCAGGAGCAACAATGTGCACAAGCAGATAACCGTGAACACACGCGCCCTGCAAGAGGAGCGAAGGCTGTGCAGATCCACATCAATATTAGACCTAAAGCTACTGCGCTTCCTCCTGTCAACCCCAAGACACACACACTGGGGGAAGGTGGGCTTCCGAGGTTTATTTCCTTCATGGGCTTGCATACTGAGAACAAACAAAGCAATTGCTAGTGAGGAAAAAGAAAAGATCCCACATGGAAAACAGCTCAACAGCAGTCAGGGCAGTGAGCAAGAAACACGTCTGCACTGCATGATGGCCAGAAAGCAAATTGGAATGTTTACATTGGGCAGGCGGGACTCCTGCCTACTGGATGGTAGTTAACTGCCTAACCTTGTTCAAAAGTTCAACAGCCGTTTCCAGCTTCGCTGAAAGTAATTCCTAGTGTAAAGGACAGATGGTTTGTATATCATGTCGGAACAATCCCATTCTGAAGAAGTCTCAGGGACCATAGTTGGCAGGGAACAATATAGATTTAGGTTCAGGAATTTTTAAGGGTTTTTTCTTTATGACCACTGTAGTATTAAGGTAATAAATTTGGTTGAGGAAAGTAAAGTTTCATTTAATACCCTCCAAATCTGTTCCCATCATACTGTCCCAACTGTGTACAATAAAAAACCCCTACAAGGTCCTTCCATGAGCTGGGAATGAACATTCAGAACCGGACAAGAAAGAGGGTGAGGGATGACAAAGACTCTAAGGGTAGCAGAACCATATCTGACAGGCATCCACTACCCATACTTCCAATCCATGTTGCTGTCAAGCTTGCCCAACGGCTCGACAGGCACCACCCTCATAGGCAGCAACTGAGAACTACTGCATCCCTGGCATTCTACATCTAGGTACCTCTATGAGGAGTCGATTAAGTCTGGGACTTTCTCAGATCAAAGGGGAAGGGCCATCTTGACCCAAGGGTCAAATAACAGTGCTATGCAAAGACCTAAAGGTCTTAGACACTGCCTGGTAAACGAGCCGAAGCCTGTTCACTGCAGCCTCCCCCTCCCTCTAGCAAAGAGGGGGGGGGGGAAATCCAGAACCAGTCCATCCCCAAGTGTCAAAGCCAACTCAGCACTAAGAAACCTAGAGGTTTGAAGCAACAACGTGTTTCCCTCCCCCCACCCTCCCCCACAGGTTACTGTTTAGAGTAACAGTCTCGAGGGCTGCATTCTCCTTGGGTGTACAGAAGCCCGAGGAAAAAAATTATCTTGGCCAATGATAGACCCAAAGGTCAATCTTCAAGACTAACTGGAGTGTTGCTCTGGCAGTAAATTCCGGTGCCATTGTTCCCGTTTGTGATAAAGAGACTCCCTCCGCACAGACGCAATCTATAGACAGACCAGGACACAGACGAGTCAGGTCTGGGTCAACCTAAGACAGCAATGATCTCTCTGAGTGAACAAGATATTTCCTCTGGTGGCCTAAATGCCCGGGGAAGAACGGAGCAAGAAAACATATGGTCTCTTCCTCGGGATCATTAAAAAGGCGCATCATTCTAATGATCCCCATAGACCTCTCTAACTTCATAAGAGAGAAACACTCACCAGAGCCCCTGGCGATCTCTTAATCATTCGACATGTCCTGTCCAGTCCGATGACCAGACCAGGAACTTAGGCCTCCATATTATGGGCCAGAATGGGAACCAGAACGTTCCCAGTCCCAAGCTACGAACCTGTCCAAAGAACCCCTTGTAGAGGTTGCACCTGTGCAGTCAGCAATGGGAGTAGCAGTACCGTGGTACAGCTAGTGAGAAACCATGGATGGTACCGATAGCCTAGGTATGTAACCTGCTGGGGTTGGTACCGGTACACCGGGGGTCCGAAGAACCCCGAGTAGAGGTTGCACTCGTGAGTTCAGCAACGGGAGCAGCAGTACCACTAGTGCGAGACCACTGTTGGTACTGAAGGACCCTGGGTAGCAGTTGCACCCATGCGCTTGGCAATGGGAGCAGCAGTACTGCTACCAGGAGACCAGGGCTGGTACTAAAGGCCCTGGTAGGAAGCCTACTGGGGTCAGTACCGGTACTCCGGGGGTCCAAAGACCGCCAGGTAGTGGTTGCATCCATGGGCTCGGCAACGAGAGCAGAGGTACCTCTGTATCGCTAGTGAGTGACCAGGCCTGGTACTTGTGGACCAGTACCAGGTACAGTACTGGTGGTATGGGGAGGTGGACGACAGGGGCCGGTAACAGTACACTGGGATTCCACAGAACCTCGGGTAGCAGTTGAACCAGTGTGCAAGGCAATGGGAGTACAAGGCAACCTTCCCCTTCCTCTGCTTGCTAGCTTGGAAGGGGGAGGAGGCAACAGCACTTGACGACGAAGATGAAGAACAAAGACAACAATGATGACTTCCTTCTCCTCTTCTTGAATCTGCTGAGTGCACCTTCAGCAACAACCTGTAGAGGAGAACATCACTTAAAGATGATGTACAGCATACAGCAGTACCTGGGAACTCAATCCCAATACAGCACCGCATGAGGGGTTACTAAGGGAGTAGGAGCAGTCCTACAACTAGCAGACACTGTAGTCGATAAGTTGTCCCGGGCACGGTCGGAGCAGATGACAGCAAGCCCCTCAAGCCTAAGAGTGATCATTAAGTTCAAAAGACACTCTGCTCTCATATGAGGCCTAGAGTGGCACATAACTCTCCAAGGCCCTCGGCCTCCACAACACCTGAAAAAATGTCGGGTTATATTGTTTATTACACTCATGTTGCAGTGTGACTTACAATAATAAATAAAGATCAATCTCAAAAAAAAAAGAGGGAAACTGAATACACGGTCTGTCCTAACCTGGACAGCGCCTAACCCTGCGGTTTCCTCTTCAAAAGGCTAGTGATTGAGGGGTCTGTATAAAACACAAACAGTAATCAAACAAAAATATATAAAAAACCAAAATAAAAGAAAGCAAATGGCAGTCAGGCAGAGAACTCAAGACGTGTTCACACAACAGCAACTGAAAGCAAAATGGAGTGCAGAGCGAAGCATGGGCAGGGCTTCCCCCACCTACCATTGGTAGTTGATGACCTTGTCTGAAAGTAAATGGCCATCCCAGCCCATGTCCGCAAGCTAAATCCTACGTAAAGACCGCAGGTTCGTATCTGTGTAAGAATAATTAGTTATTCATTTCATCTAGAAACCCTTGATTACCCTATTAAAGGCTATAATGTCTAATATAACAGGGAAGCCTCAGTGAAAAGCCTCCCATGGTCGGATAGGACCTGTCATCTTTGGTGAGGTTAGGTTAGGAATCTCAAGTTACTGTAGGCCCCATTCCTGTTTATTACTCCTTTTCAACGAAACTTTGGCAATTCTAAGTTGGCTGTCCACGGTGAGCTAGAATATGGCAATTGGCGTTTTTCTGTGTTATTTTACTTGCTTTACAAGAATTTAAGTAATTTTGTCCGGCCGGCTGTACCTAAAGTAATATTTGAAGACTTTGGATTACCTAGCGCGGTGGGTCTAAGCTGGCATCCTTTGCCACCACCCCCTCCATAATTAATGTGGCAAAATAACTAAACTGTAATTGACCTTTGAAGACTACTACACAACTTTAGAATTGCCCAAATTTTTACTTTAGTACTTGGCACCCCACTGGCATAAATGTCAAAATATAATGACTTAAACACCTTGGTAATTGTAACCTCGAGACAGATTTAGGGTGCCTTTCAGGTCTAAGCTGGCATCCAACTGGCATAAATGTCAAGCAATGAGAACGGTCTTAAACATCACCCCCTCCATAACTAATCTTCGCAACATCAAAGTCAACTAAGAACAGGTTGTAATCAAAGTAAACACCCCTAACATCAAAGTCAACCCCCAGGGTTGGTATTTTTCTTTTGCCTAACATCAAAGTCAACTATTGAGAACAGGTGTTTTACTGGTTACATCAAAGTCAACTCTGAGAACAGGTCTTAGCCTAACATCAAAGTCAACTATTGAGAACAGGTAGCTATGAGAACAGGTCTTAGCCTAACATCAAAGTCAGCTATTGAAACAGGTCATCAAAGATCCTTCAACATCAAAGTCAACTATTGAGAACAGGTCTTCGCCTAACATCAAAGTCAACTATTGAGAACAGGTCTTCGCCTAACATCAAAGTCAACTATTGAGAACAGGTCTTCGCCTAACATCAAAGTCAACTACTGAGAACAGGTCTTCGCCTAACATCAAAGTCAACTATTGAGAACAGGTCTTCGCCTAACATCAAAGTCAACTACTGAGAACAGGTCTTAGCCTAACATCAAGTCAACTATGAGAACAGGTCTTACTTTAACATCTTCAACTAGGTCAATTGACATCAGTTATTGGAGAACAGGTCTTATCAAAGTCAACTACTGAGAACAGGTCGGCAATACAAAATCTTATTCAAAGTCACTTTGAGAACAGGTCTTAATCAACTTCTTGTAGGTCTTCGCCTAACATCAAAGTCAACTAAGAACAGGTCTTCGCCTAAAATAACAAAGTCAACTAGGAGAACAGGTCTTCAATTGCCAAAGTCAACTATTGAGAACAGGTCTTCGCCTAACATCAAAGTCAACTATTGAGAACAGGTCACACTGAGAACAGGTCTGACATCAAAAGTCAACTACTGAGAACAGGTCTTAATTAAAATCAAAGTCAACTACTGAGAACAGGTCTTTACACCCCAACATCAAAAGTCAACTATTGAGAACAGGTCTTCAACATCAAAGTCAAATGTCAAAAGGTCTTCGCTAACATCAAGTCAACTACTAGAACAGGTAATGACTTCAACACCTTGGTAAAGTCAACTGTAACCATCAAAGTCAACTATTGAGACAGATTTGAGTCTGCCATTTCATCTTCAGCAAATCAAAGTCAACTACTGAGATTTCGCCTAACATCAAAGTCAACTATTGAGAACAGGTCAAGTTAAAAAAACGAACAAATTTCAATCATTCCTCCCACCCAAAAACCTGGGTTTACCACTAGGGCCAACCATTATCACTAGGCCTGTACGAGAAGCACCCTATGTAAATCAATATCAAATACGCCAGTGACAACAAAATTACGGCAGCCTATCAGGAAGGACCATTCATTACCAGTTTTTGACCGGCTGCCCTAGAGTATATAATACTTCATGCGAGAATAAGGTTGGTTGCTTCATCTAGGAGAGGATAAAACTACCACCAGTCAGCTGTGTATATATTTACCCACACTGTAACTGAAACCATCTCAAACGAGTAGTACCTAATGTAAATTTACCCGAAGTTATCTGTCACGGGGTAAGCTCTTGGTTGTATGCCGGATTTTAATGATTATCCTGCAGATTTTAAAACCTGTAGTGAAGTGATAAAAAAGTGTTCGGAGCAGGACTCGCAGTACCTGCAATAGTTTTTATGGGTGTAGTAGTAACAGTAGTAACAGGAGGAGTTGAACTTGTAACGGCTCCCACTTTCACTCCGATATGCATGGACCTGTACGTATTTCACTCCGTCAGCCTCCCGACTGCCCCAAAGTTCTTCCAGTAGTTGATTTCAGTCTGCAGTGCTTCTTTCCTCAGTTGTGAAAAAGAGGTCCCACATCTAAATTTTTTTCTTTACATGGAGAACGCTGAGCAGATTTCTTCTTTATATCTTTTGGACATCAGGCTCTAACGGATTCGATATACTATGTCTATGTCTATGTCTGACGGTTTATCAAGTATCCCTTCTTTCGCTATTAAGCGTTCAGACAGGATTTCAAATAACTTATATTTTAGTTAAAAATTACAAAGTTTAAAAGTCTATGTAATGTAAGAGGGTTAATTGCATTTGTCTCAGTATTATAGCTGAGTGAAAATAAATGGGTTTTCAATAGCTTTTGAACTGAAAGATATTTTCAGCACACTTAACTGATACCGGAAGTTGATTATACAATCTAGGAGCACAGTGCTTAAAAGTTCTCGTACCCAGAGTGGTCGTTGCACGAGGCTCATCAAGTCTGAAATCATCACGGGAAAGGCGTGTATGAACACCAGGCCCAACTACGTATCTTTCAGGCAACCTTTAAGATACAATGGCTCTCCCGTGCTAATAGCTTGATATGTTAAGACGCAAAGTTTAAAAATAATCCTTGCTTTAACTGGTAACCAGTGTAATTTAATTAAGGTTGGAGTAATATGTTCTCTCGGGGATATACCAACAATTAGTCTAGCAGCTCTATTCAAAATCATTTGAAGTTTCTTCAGTCGATAATTAGGTAAGTTGTAATACAACGAGTTACAATAGTCTACTCTACTAACTACCAAACTATTAATTAGCAGCTTAGTGGCATCTTCGTTAAGATATTTTCTAATGGATGCGATATTCCTCAGATGATAATTTGCGGTCCCTAACCACATTGTTAATATGTTCATCAAATGTCAAAGAACCATCAACTACTACCCCGAGATCTCTGACTTTATCAGTTAACAAAATATTCTCCTTATTGATGGAGATGCTATTAACGTTATCAAACCTTCTTAAAGTTATATTTAGTGCCAATTAGAATACATTCAGTTTTATTTTCATTTAGTTTCAGCTTTTCTTTTGCATCCATTTCAGAAACATCTGCCATGAGTCTATCAATAACAGCTTGATCTTCAATCATGTCATCCACTATTAAATAAAACTGGGTGTCATCAGCAAAAATTTACATTGAACGCCATGTAATTTAAATATCCAAGACAACTCGATTGTATAAATACTAAAAAGAACCGGGCCAAGTACGCTTCCTTGTGGAACACCCGTGGTGAGCTTTCTACTTTCAGAATATCTATCTTTAACCTTCACCTTGAAAGATCTATTCGATAAATAGTTATTAAACCATTTAAGAGCATCCCCATCGATCCCAATAGCAGTCATATCCTCTATTAACACTTCATGAACCACTGTATCAAAAGCAGCGCTAAGATCTAGGAGAATAAGCAAGCTACATTTACCGTCATCAGAGAAACCTAACAAATCATTAATTACGGCACAAAGAGCTGTTTCAGTAGAATGGAATTTCCGATAAGCCGACTGGTCTTCAGGAATAGCTCCAATACTTTCAAGTGCTGACTGAGTTGATCTAAAACGGAAGTCTCGATCATTTTTGACAAAAAGACAAGTTAGAAATTGGTCTGTAAGATTTCAATTCTTGATGATCAGGGATCCTTTAAGAGATGGTTTAATGATAGCAACTTTTCAGAGGACGGGACTAAGCTCTTAGTAATACTCAAGTTGACTATACGAAGCTGCAATTGCAATAACCTATCTATGTTCGGGGCATCGATGACCTCATTTATTGGAAAAGGATCGTTACTGCAATAAGAGCGGCCAGAACTAATGAACATAGTTTTGTAAGCATCGAGTGAAATTGGCTCAAACTGCAAAACTTTGAGAAAGGAAAATCAGGAAAGTAAGGATAGGGGCAAGAAACATCAGTTGTGAAGTTACAAAGTAAACAGGCAACCTTTGACTCAAAGAATTCAGCAAATTCATTTGCCAATTCAAGCTCAGACCTCCCGTCTGGTAAAACATGCCTCTTAATTTTCCCTAAAAGTTCATCGAACACAGAATACAGCCTTTTGATATTGGACCCAACCTCAGTTACTTTTTCATTATAATATGTCTTCTTTACATTTCTTAATAATCTATTTACCTCATTCCTAGCTTCCACATATAACATTCGATTTCTCTTTGTTTATGCTTATGCCAACGTGACTCTGCCAACCTCCGTTTTTTTTCCTAGCCTCCTAATTGCAGCATTGAACCATGGGGAGCTGTCTTTTATAACAATATCTTTCTCTACCACAGGGCACATTTTATCATATTCTTTAGAAAATACAGAAAAATACAAAGCAACAAGACAGACCACACATTCACCTACCGAAATATTTCTGCTACTATTTAAGTCAGTACATCCACAGGGTTCATTATATTTTTCTTCAATAACAGTAACACCCACATCTATTAGTACAGTAGAGTCCAATAACCGTTTGTTCCTAAATGTTATTTTAGTCCTAAGTTTACTTGGTAATAAGACTGAAATATCAAACATAATAAGCCTGTGGTAAAAAGAGATAGAAAAATCTGGCTCCACTATCAAATTCATAAAGTAATTATCACCCGCACAACAAAACACAGCATCCAAAATATGATCTGACCTAGAGGTAGATACATTCACCTTATTAACAAAATTCATATTGTTCATTATATCAATAAACTTCTTTACATTTGTATCTCTATAATCCTCTAACCACATATTAAAATCTCCACATATATATACATTACATTTTCATTTTCAAAACAATCCAACAATACAGAAAAGTCTTCTAAAAACATAGCCCTGCTTAGCTGAGGAGGACGATATACTACTAAAAATAAAAACTGTACATTATAGGCCTTAAACTCCAAGGCTAAATACTCAAAACTCACAAATGCTCCAACAACCCTAATTCTAACGCTTGTAAATGCTTTGGATAAAAAAACAATGCCAACCCCACCTCCCTGACCAAAATTACGTGGTGTGTGAAAAGTTTATGAGTGTCCGGCAATAGTTCATTAATTTTCAAATTATCAGTAGCACTTAGCCATGTTTCTGTTATAGCGAACACATCTATTCCTTGTTCACAGATTAATTCTCTTAATTCTGTTGTCTTGTTGCGTACTGACTGCGCATTCAGTAAGGCACATTTTTATTCTTCTATTACTGGAATCCATGATCAGTCTGTTGAGCAATTCGCTTCCTCTCAGCAACATTCGATGGACAATTCCAGTCAAAAACAGTATGTTCATTATCGGAGAGGTTCATTCGCGCACAATGATGACATTTCAAACTTTCAGACTGACACTGCCTTGTCTCATGGTCAGTTCCGTTACAGCGTCCACATATCCGAGATCCATTTGAAGCCTTGACTCTACATTTGGACTCAAAATGACCATATCCTTGACAGTAGTTACATATTATAACATGATAACTATCCCATACCTTATGTCGACCAAAGTTGGTGAAAAGTATATCTCCATTTTCATATATCCTGCGTCTAATGATAGGTGTACATTTAAAAGTATAATTATACGATTTACCATCTTTAGCTTCTCTAGTTGATACTAGTTTCATATCATCTGGACTTACATTAATACCTTTGAAATATATTATTCTTCTTCAAAATCGCAGGCAGGACGTCGTCTATCTGTTCTTGATTACTAACATTGGCAACGGTGATTTTAGGCGACATCTTTTGAAGTACAGTTGAACATAATTTATGGTCATCAGCTGTCTGGTCCAGAGTTCGTTTAGCATTTTCTCTTGCCTTCTTGTCTGGAAAGTCAACGACCAGTGAACCTTTTTCGTAGGCTTTACATTACTAATTTGAATATTCCCAAGGACTTTTGTTAATACACCTTTCTTCTCTTCCATTGTGGTAGCTTCATTCTCATCTTCATCAGCAATCAAAATCAAATTTCTCTCTTTCACCACGTCAGAATAACTTGGTTTCAAATCCTGCATTCTAACTTTATTTAGTACGTGACACGTACCATGTGCTAACTTGTTTCTACTATCTTGAGAAGGAATCCAAGTTCAAAAATGATGGTAGAGTCTCTGGTAATTATGCAAGTAACTTATCATGTAACAAAGAATGCAGTTCAGATGAGGTCAAATGTATAAGCTGTACGAGACAAAAGAAATTACAAAGCTTTGGACGCGGAAATAAGAATAGCAGTTGTTCTCATCTTAAAATTCTTAAGAGAACTCAAGTAGCTAGTTTCGAACATACCAGGTATGCTTCAAATACTTAGATTAGGGGAATCTCTTTTGCTGTAATTACACACCTCCATGGTAAGCATGTTTATTATACCTCTGGAAACAATTGATAGAGTAAGCGAGAAAAATATATATCTTGACAACCCTAACGTATATGTAGTTGTTTTTAAGGAGTTTTAGGTTTATACTGTAATGCTGATTGTGCACAACCTCGACTGATCATGTACAATATCGCATTTCAAGGGTTCTGTAATAACAGTGTATCAGATATTAGTGTTTGAGAAGTGAACCATCTCTCAGGCACATTTAGAATGATTGCTGAAAAAATGTGATTAATGAAGTGAATTTTAGGAATGTATATAAAATTTCTCTCAGCATGTTCTGATTAATAAAGTAATTCGGAAAATAAATGAAGGTGTAAATATTCCATGAGATCATAATAACCTACATCTATTGGAGTGGGCTGTGTAAATTGTCTCATGAATGTACATAATTGGGCGAATAAAAGCGAATATGATAATAGCCTACGTGTCGTTGATGGAGAAATTTGAACCTAATGAACGAAAAACCGCAAACAGATTAAATGGTGACGGTTAAAGGCTGAAACTGAACGGAAAGAATGTGGAATGTTACGACCCGTTACGGTTACTCGATAAGGAGGAAAACCGAATGTAAACATAAGAAAATCCGAGAAGCGGCAATGTGTGCATATAAATTATATAGACTTCTTGATGGTTTAACTAGTAACGTGAAGGAGAAAGGCTCCCGGTGGTTTCAGTCATCAAGAGCGAACTGATATTTTTCTTGAATTTCTCAAACAAAAAGTTTAGGATATAGGCTAACTATCACAGAGCTGAATAGTGTAATACTGAACCTAATGCCAGTGAAAGACAATCAAAATTTAATGGGGTAGAGAACGATAACGTTATTATGAGTACTGAAAGTCAAAGAAAACAATCTGCAATCATTCCGATGTCAATATCTGAAAATGCTGTACTGGAAAATTTTTCATGCCTTACTAATATATAGGTGAAGGTATGAATACTGAGTGCACATTACTTATGTCTAAGAAAATAGCCACTGTTAAATCCGTTTTGAAAAGTGCACTTGATTATTACAGTTTTAGGTCCACAGACCTGTTTCGAATTTATCATTTATGCCCAAAATGCTAAGATATTTGATTCATGAACATTTAATTATTCACTTGGAAAGGGTAAATGCTTTGCCGGAGGATAATCAGTCAGGTTATTAACAATTATATTTTACCGACTGTTGTATGCACTGTTGTAAATGACCCATTGGGAATGTTAGATGAAGGTAAATGTGGTATCCTGGTCTTCCTCGATTTCAGTGCGGTTTTTTATACAGTTGGGCAAGAACCACCCCAAAATGACTTGCGATCCACTGGAATGGTTGAATATCTGAAAGGTAGCTTGTACGACAGAAATTACTGTGACAAGATTGGAAACTCTTATTCATCTTATAAAACATTTAGAAGAGGAGTGCCGAGAGGAAGCGTGTAAGGTCCAGTCCTATTTTGTATGATAAATACGACTGGATTGTAGAACTTACTGATGAGATAAGGGGTAAAGTTCAAATTATTTGTGGATGACATCCATGAGTTTAATCTCTTCATAAACGACACCAGGAATACCAGTGAGACACTTAATTTTCTTAACAATGTTAAAGAATGGATGACATTCAAGTAGCTAAACCTGGAAGAAAATGAAATTGATTTTATGATGGTGATGAACTTTAGAATCATGGAAATATTAAGCTGAAAATAAATGGTAATCCAGTTCTGACTGCCAGTATAGTTCGTGACAAAGTTGTATTCCAGGAATGTAATTTATCTCTCAGTACTCAAGTCAATTATGCTTTAGAGTTTAAGGGTTACTGGCCATCATAGAATTGTTGCCGTTGTTAAACAATGATCTCAAAGAGTGTTCTATTAAAAACATCAGATTATTCTGTCATTAATAGTGCAGACTATTGCAACTCCATCACAATAAAGATGATACAACTTAAGAAATTGCAAAATATATAAAATGTTGTGATTAATAACGTGCGTTGCCAGAATAATGTTTAAAATGTGTGATGACTTATCAAGCTGTCAAGACTGGATGTCCAATATATGAAAGACTCGTGGGCATAATCCTACAGCCTAAAAAGATACACTCCAAGTTTGCAGCCCCAAATTGTACAACAAGCTCCCATTTGATATCAGAAGAATTGAAAATATCAAGTCTTTCATGAAATTTTATGCAATCTGTTTGTTTGAGAGATTCCCAGGGTGTCCGTGTTGACCTAGGTTATGTAATGTTCTACACTTTGTATGTGTGCCAGAACATTCAATAGCTGGTTGGAGAAGAGGGCAAGGTAAGCCAAGTCTCAAGGCACCAACTATCTCGCACGGACATATTCGAGTGTTTTATTGGAAGAAGAAATACAGCTTAACAAGAAATCTCAAGTGTTGTGCTTTAAGAAGGGAGTTGCTCAAAGGAAAATCAGTGTTGAAAATAAACCTTATATTTTTATATTTTCAAAGTGTTTTAATAATTACTTTAGAACTTAGTACACACCAAATTGCTGACCGTTACAGGATATTTTGAGCAGCAATGCTTCAGTGAGCCTCACTGATTTTTACTGTGCTAAAGTTCGTGGTAGCAACAAAACCAGATGGACTTAGAGGGAGGAGATTTGAGAGATTTTGTCATAGAACAGGGAGATCTAGCCCAGGCAGAGCGACAGAGAGAAAGAGAAGCAGCAAGGGAGGAGGACTGAAGAAACAGAGCTTACAAGAAGCAAGAGAAGAGGTTGAAAGGCAGCATGCCCATGAACTGCAGTTATTAAGACTCAAGGCAGAAGTTGGGAGTGGAACTCCATAGAGACAGGTAAGCAGCAACAGCATATTAGTAATTACCGCAAATCCAAAATGACCAGATTTGATGGGAAGCATGATAACAAGGACACTTTCATTGAAAGTTTTGAGAGGTTTGAAGACAGAACAAGGTTGGCCTAGGGATGAAAGGACTATTTTCCTCAGCCCATTACTAACAGGTAAGGGTCTTTAAGTTTTTCCATTACGCCTTCTAACGAAGCCCTGAACTATGATAGGCTAAAGAGAGGGTTTAGGTAGAAATATCCAGAGACTAAACCAGAACAAGGTGAGACTACATATCAGTTTATAGCTAGGCTACAGAGACAGTAGAACAGGTGGACTGAAATGGGTGAATGCAGAAAACAATTGGTATTATTTTAGAAAGGAACCAGCCCAAAATGACATGAAAAAATATGTTTTTCTAGGTGATTTTGATGTGTTTTACAAATATCACCTTCATTTTCCTCGAAATTAACGGTTTTAGACTTCACTCAGGAGCACCTACAGTTTCCGGGCCCAACTCGCCGACTGAAATCGAAGAACACCAAAAACCAACATGTCGTGCTTGCCAAGAATCTTTAAATATGCGGATAAGGCGTGAAGCGCTTCCGCCATGTAACCCCTGTTCATAGCTAGCAGCGCAACATTACCTC
This sequence comes from Macrobrachium rosenbergii, assembly GCF_040412425.1. Classification (NCBI taxonomy): domain Eukaryota; kingdom Metazoa; phylum Arthropoda; class Malacostraca; order Decapoda; family Palaemonidae; genus Macrobrachium; species Macrobrachium rosenbergii. The sequence continues at coordinate 1,916,942 of NC_089746.1, forward strand.
TTGCCAGAAACAATAAACAACATGTTGGTTTTGGTGTTCTTCCGCCGATTTTGGTCGGCGGTCGAGTGGCCCGGGAAACTGTAGGTGCTCCAAAAACCGTTAATTTCGAGGAAAATGAAGGTGATATTCGGTCACCTAAAAACATATTTTTCATGTCATTTTGGGCTGGTTCAAAAATTTACCAAACAATTTGTGCTTAGCCGACTTGTTCAGCAGGGAAACAGTTTGTCAACACTTGTTTGACCGAGATGGTACTATTTCTCAAAGAAAGAGTATTGATGAGATGGTGAAGCTTGCTGAATTGTACCTAGAAGCTAGAAGCATAAGCATAAGGATAAGCATAGTGGAAGCCAGGAGCCAACGAAGAAGTCTAGCAGGAATATCCAGAAACCCAAGGACTACAAGACAGCCAAGCAGAAGCAGACTGACAAGAGTGAAGGTAGGAGCTTTGTGCGTCACAAATCATGACACCTAGCCAAAAACATTGGTTACTAAAAATAAGTGCAAGCAGAAACTCAAGCAAAGGCAGCGATAGCTACAGTAATGAAGAACCAAGGGAGATGACCACTATCATAATTTGTGAGGACGTTGACATAACCCAAATTGGAAGACTGTGTTGAAGGTGGTTAGCTGAAGCTGGCTGACAGAGTTAAACTACCTGTTGTGTTAGGAGCATGCGGATCTGAGGAGCAAAGGAAGAAGCACTAAAATTTACCAGTTATTAGTGTAGGTTATGTAGGCAAGGAGAAAACAGCTGTGCTATGAGATACATATGTGCATTTTCAGTTGTTAATAGATATTTTGTAACAGGACCAAATGACCGAGAAGAAATGGGTCTGTTCATTCAGTGAAGAGACAGCTGAGCCTGAGATGGTCGAGAAAGCTGCAGGGACGGACGATCAAAAGGAAAAGCCAAATGGAAATAATGTGGAAATAGATCTGGCAAAGTTTAGTACAGGTCAACTATCACTAATCCGGCATCACTGGGACCTGCAGGACGCCGGATTAGTGATTTTCTCAGGCTGGTTAGGTTAGAATCATAGAAGGTATATTATACCTGGAGTTGCGATCTCTATACCAGTACTACATAGTTTGGTGGTCTTCCACCAGGGCGGCACCGCAAAGCCTTGCAGCCATCTTTAAAGATCTGGTAACCTGCAAACTGAACAGGGCCTTAGTGCAATTGTGAATTTTTTTTATTGTTAATGTTAAATGAGTAAGTGTTTAGTGAATGTTTGGGGTTTAGTGCATAAGTGTTTAGAGAATGTTTATAAGTAAGTGCTAGTTTAGGGTTTAGTGAATTTTTTGTGAATGTAAGTGAATGTTTAGTGTGCAAGTATTCAGTGAATGTTCAGTGAGTGTTTAGGGTTTAGTGAATCTTTTGTGAATGTTAGTGAATGTTTATTGTGTAAGTATTCAGTGAATGTTTAGTGAGTGTTTAGGGTTTAGCAAATCTTTTGTGAATGTTAGTGAATGTTTAGTGTGTAAGTATTCAGTGAATGTCTTGTGAATGTTAGTGTTTAGTGAATGTTTTGTGTGTAAGTATTTAGTGAATGTTTAGTGAGTGTTTAGGGTTTAATGAATGTTTAATGTGTGTTTAGCGAGTGTTTAGGGTTTAGTGAAGGTTTAGTGAATGTTGGTGTTTAGTGAATGTTTAGTGTGTAAGTATTCAATGAATGTTTAGTGTGCAATTATTCAGTGAATGTTTAGTGAGTGTTTAGGGTTTAGTGAATGTTAGTGTTTAGTGAGTGTTTAGGGTTTAGTGAATGTTTAGTGTGTGTTTAGTGAGTGCTTAGTTTTATTGAATGTTAGTGTTAGTGAATGTTTAGTGCGTAAGTATTCAGTGACTGTTATTGAGTATTTAGGGTTTAGTGAATGTTTTGTGAATATCTAGGAGTAAGTGTTTAGTGAATGTTTTGTGAATATCTAGGAGTAAGTGTTTAGTGAATGTTTTGTGAATATCTAGGAGTAAGTGTTTAGTGAATGTTTAGTTTAGGGTTCAGTGAATTTTGGTGAATGTTTAGCATGTAAGTATTCAGTGAATGTTTAGTGAGTGTTTAGGGTTTAGTGAATGTTTTTTTTGTGAATATTTAGGAGTAAGTTTTTAGTGAATGTTTAGTTTAGGGTTTAGTGAATGTTTAGTTTAGGGTTTAGTGAATGTTTAGTGTGTAAGTTAGTGAATGTTTAGTGAGTGTTTAGGGTTTAGTGAATGCTTTGTGAATATTTAGTTTAGGGTTTAGTGAATGTTTAGTTCAGGGTTTAGTGAATTTTTCCTGAATGTTAGTGAAAGTTTAGTGAGTGTTTAGGGTTTAGTGAATGTTTTGTGAATATTGGTGTTTAGTGAATGTCTAGTGTGTAAGCACTCAGTGAATGTTTAGTGAATGCTTAGGGTTTAAAGAATGGTAGTGTTCAGTGAATGTTTTGTGTGTAATGTGTAAGTATTCAGTGAACATTTAGCGAGTGTTTAGGGTTTAGTGAATGTTTTGTGAATGTTTAGTAGTGTTCAGTGAATGTTAGTGAGTGTTTAGTGAATGTCTTGTGAAATTTAGTGTTTGGTGAATGTTTAGTGTGTAAGTGTTTAGTGAGTGTTTAATGAGTGATTAGTGAATGTCCACTGACTGTTTAGTGTTTAATATGTGTTTAGGGATTTAATGAGCATTTAGGGTTTAGCGAGTATTTAGTGTTTAATGAGTTAGGGTTTAGTGAGTGCTTAGTGAAAGATTAGTGTGTTTAGTGTATAGTGAGTGTTTAGTGTACAGTGAGTACTTAATGATTGTTTAGTGTATAGTGAGAGTTTAGTGAATGTTTAGTGAGTGATTAGTGTTTAACGAATGCTTAGGTTGAAGTGAGTGTTTAGTGAACGTTTACTGAGTGTTTAGGGTACAGTGAGTAGTTAGTGGGTGTTTAATGTTTTATGAGTGTTTAGTGAGAGTTTAGTGTATAGTGCCTAGTGAGTGTTATGGTCTCTTTGTCTCTCCAATATCTCTAAGGTCCTTCCCATACTCTCCCCTATCTCTATAGTCTCTCCCTCTTTCCCCTATCTCTACAGTCCCTCCATCTCCCTCTCTCCCCTATCTCTATGGTCTTGGGCCAGCCCTATGAGAGCTGTTAATCAGCTCAGTGGTCTGGTTAAACTAAGGTATACTTAACTTCTCCCTCTCTCCCCTATCTCTATAGTCCCTCCCTCTCTCCCCTATCTCCGTGGTCTCTCCCTATCTCTATGGTCTCTCCCTCTCTCCCCTATCTCTATAGTCCCTCCCTCTCTCCCCTACCTCCGTGGTCTCTCCCTATCTCTATGGTCTCTCCCTCTCTCCCCTATCCCTACAGTCCCTCCCTCTCTCTCCTATCTCTATGGTATCTCCCTCCCTCTCCCTCTCTCCCTATCTCTATGGTCCCTCCCTCCTCCTCTCTCCCCTATCTCTATGGTCCCTTCCTCTTCCTCTCTCCCCTATCTCTATGGTCTGTCCATCTCTCCCCTATCTCTATGGTCTCTCCCTCTCTCCCCTATCTCTACAATCTCTTCCTCTCTCACCTATCTCTGTGGTCTCTCCCATCCTCTCTCCCCTAACTCTATGGTCTCTCCCTATCTCCCCCATCTCTACTCCCTCCCTCTCCCTCTCTCCCGTATCTCTACAGTCCCTCCCTCTTCCTCTCTCCCCATCTCTATGGTCATTTCCTCTTCCTCTCTCCCCTATCTCTAAGGTCTCTCCCTCTCTCCCTATCTCTATGGTCTCTCCCTCTCTCCCCTGTCTCTATGGTCTCTCCGTCTCGCCCCTATCTACAGTCTCTCCCTTTCTCCCCTATCTCTATGGTCTCGTTTCTCCCTCTCTCCCCTATCCTTATGGTCTCTCCCCTAACTCTAGGGTTTCGGTCTCTCTCCCCTATTTCTATGGTCTCGGTCTCTCCCTCTCTCCCTATATCTATGGTCTCGGTCTCTCCCTCTATCACCCTATCTCTATGGTCTCCCTCTCCTATGGTCTCTCCCTCTCTCCCCTATCTCACAGTCTCTCCCTCTCTCCCCTATCCCTCTGGTCCCTCCCTCTCCCTCTCTCCCCTACCTCTACAGTCTCTCCCTCTCTCCCCTATGCCTATGGTCTCTCCCTCTCTCCACTATCTCCACGGTCTCTCCCTCTCACCCTGTCTCTATGGTCCCACCCTCTCTCCCTATCTCAACAGTCTATCCCCCTCTCCTCTATCTTCCCAATCTCCCCCTATCTCCATGGTCTCTTCCTCTCTCCATTATCTCTATAGTCTCTCCCTATCTCGCTTATCTCTGTGGTCTCTCCCTCTCTCCCCTATCTCAATGGTCTCTCCCTCCCTCTCTCCCCTAACTCTATGGTCTCTCCCTATCTCGCCTATCTCTATGATCTCTCCCTCTCTCCCCTATCTCTGCGATCTATCCCTCTCTCCCCTATCTCTACAGTCCCTCCTCCTCTCTCCTATCCCTATGGTATCTCCCTCCCTCTCCCTATCTCTAAGGTCTGTCCCTCTCTCCCCTATCTCATTTGTCCCTTCCTCTTCCTCTCTCCCCTATGTCTATGGTCTCTCCCTCTCTCCCCTATCTCTACAGTCTGTCCCTTTATCTCCTATCTCTGTTATCTCCCTCCGTCTTTGTCTCTCCCCTATCTCTACGGTCTGTCCTTCTTTCTCCTATCTCTACGATCTGATTTGTCCCTCTCTCTCCTATCTCTAAGGTCCCTTCCACTTCCTCTCTCCCCTATCTCTACAGTCTCTCCCTCTCTCCCCTATCTCTATGGTCCCTCCCTCTCTCTCCTATCTCTATGGTATCTCCCTCCCTCTCCCTCTCTCCCTATCTCTACAGAACCTTCCTCTTCCTCTCTCCCCTATCTCTACGGTCTGTCCCTCCCTCCCCTATCTCTGTGGTCTGTCCCTCCCTCCCCTATCTCTACGGTCTGTCCCTCCCTCCCCTATCTCTGTGGTCTGTCCCTCCCTCCCCTATCTCTACGGTCTGTCCCTCCCTCCCCTATCTCTATGGTCTGTCTCCTCCCCTATCTCTATGGTCTGTCCTCCTCCCCTCTCTATGGTCTGTCCCTCCCTCCCCTATCTCTATGGTCTGTCCCTCCCCCCTATCTCTATGGTCTGTCCCTCCTCCCCTATCTCTACTCTGTCCCTCCCCCCCTATCTCTATGGTCTGTCCTCCTCCCCTCTCTATGGTCTGTCCCTCCTCCCCTATCCCTATGGTCTGTCCCTCTCCCTCCTATGGTCTGTCTCCCCCCTATCTCTATGGTCTGTCCCTCCTCCCTCTACGGTCTGTCCCTCCTTGTCCCTGTCCTCCTCCTCTATGGTCTGTCCTCCCTCCCCTATCTCTATGGTCTGTCCCTCCCTCCCCTATCTCTATGGTCTGTCCCTCCTCCCCTATCTCTGTGGTCTGTCCTCTCCCTCTCTCTTACGGTCTGTCCCTCCCTCCCCTATCTCTATGGTCTGTCCCTCCTCCCCTATCTCTACGGTCTGTCCCTCCCTCCCCTATCTTCTCTGTCCTCCTCCCCTATCTCTATGGTCTGTCCCTCCCTCCCCTCTCTATGGTCTGTCCCTCCCTCCCCTATCTCTACGGTCTGTCCCTCCCTCCCCTATCTCTATGGTCTGTCCCTCTCTCCCCTATCTCTATGGTCTGTCCCTCCTCCCCTATCTCTATGGTCTGTCCCTCCCTCCCTATCTCTATGGTCTGTCCTCCTCCCCTATCTCTATGGTCTGTCCCTCCTCCCCTATCTCTATGGTCTGTCCCTCCTCCCCTATCTCTATGGTCTGTCCTCCCTCCCTATCTCTATGGTCTGTCCCTCCCTCCCCTATCTCTATGGTCTGTCCCTCCCTCCCCTATCTCTATGGTCTGTCCCTCCCTCCCCTATCTCTATGGTCTGTCCCTCCCTCCCCTATCTCTATGGTCTGTCCCTCCCTCCCCTATCTCTATGGTCTGTCCCTCCTCCCCTATCTCTATCTGTCCCTCCCCTCCCCTATCTCTATGGTCTGTCCCTCCTCCCCTATCTCTATGGTCTGTCCCTCCCTCCCCTATCTCTCTGTCCCTCCTCCCTCTCTATGGTCTGTCCTCCTCCTCTCTCTGGGTCTGTCCTCCCTCCCCTCTCTCTACGGTCTGTCCCTCTCTCCCCTATCTCTATGGTCTGTCCCTCCCTCCCCTATCTCTCTTCTGTCCCTCCTCCCCTATCTCTATGGTCTGTCCTCCCCTCCCCTATCTCTATGGTCTGTCCCTCCTCCCTATCTCTATGGTCTGTCCCTCCCTCCCTATCTCTTGGTCTGTCCTCCCTCCTATCTCTATGGTCTGTCCCTCCTCCCCTATCTCTATGGTCTGTCCCTCCCTCCCCTATCTCTATGGTCTGTCCCTCCTCCCCTATCTCTACAGGTCTGTCCCTCCTCTCCTGTCTCTATGGTCTGTCCCTCCTCCCCTATCTCTATGGTCTGTCCCTCCTCCCCTATCTCTAGGTCCCTTAACTTCCTCTCTCCCCTATCTCTACGGTCTCTCCCCTCTCCCCCTATCTCTATGGTCTGTCCCTCCTCCCCTATCTCTATCTGTCCCTCCCTCCCCTATCTCTATGGTCTGTCCCTCCCTCCCCTATCTCTATGGTCCCTTCCTCTTCCTCTCTCCCCTATCTCTACGGTCTCTCCCTCTCTCCCCTATCTCTATGGTCCCTTCCTCTCTCTCCTATCTCTACAGTATCTCCCTCCCTCTCCCTTTCTCCCTATCTCTACAGTCACTTTCTCTTTCTCTCTCCCCCTATTTCTACGGTCTGTCCCTCTCTCCCATATCACTATGGTCTGTCCCTCTCTCCCCTATCTCTACGGTCTGTCCCTTTCTCCCCTATCTCTAAGGTCTCTCCCTCTCTCCCCTGTCTGTATGGTCTGGTTAAACTAAGATACACTTAACTTGGTCCTTCCCTCTCCCTCTCTCCCTCTCTCCCTTATCTCTACTGTCTCTCCCTCTCTCCCCTATCTCTATGGTCTCTCCCTATCTTTACAGTCTGTCCATCTCTCCCCTATCTCTACAGTATCTCCCTCTCTCCCCTATCTCTATGGTGTCTCCCTTTCTCCCCTATCTCTAGGGTCTCGTCTCTCCCTCTCTCCCCTATCCTTACAGTCTCTCCCTATCTCTATGGTCTCTCCCTCTCTCCCGTATCTCTGTGGTCTCAGTCTCTCCATCTCTCCCCTATCTCTATGGTCTCGATCTCTCCCTCTCTCCCCTATCTCTACAGTCTCTCCCATTCTCCCCTATCCCTCTGGTCCCTCCCTGCTCCCCCTCTCCCCTACCTCTACAGTCTCTCCTCTCTCTCTCTCTCCCCTATACCTATGGTCTCTCCCCTCTCTCCCCATCTCTATAATCTCTCCCTCTCTCCCCTATGCCTATGGTCTCTCCCGCTCTCCCCTTTCCCTTCAGTCCCTCCCTCTCTCTCTATCTCTACGATCTCTCCCTTTCTCCCCTAACTCTGTGGTCCCACCCTCTCCCTTTCTTCTCCATCAAACAGTTCTACACTTTCTCCCTATCTCTATGGCCTCTCCCTCTCTCCCCTATCTGTATGGTCTCTCCTCTCTCCCTCTGGTCCCTCTTCCCCCCTACCTCTGTCTCCTCTCTCCCCTATGCCTATCTCCCCCTTTCTCTACGGTCTCTCCTTTCTCCCCTATCTCTATGGTCCCTCCCTCTCTCCCTCATCTCTACGGTCCCTCCCTCTCCCTCTCTCCCCTATTTCTATGGTCTTTCCTTCTCCCCCTATCTCTATGGTTTCTCCCTCTCTCCCCTATCTTTACAGTCCCTCCCTCTCCCTCTCATCCCCTATTTCTACGGTCTCTTCCTCTCTCCCCATCTCTACGGTCTATCCCTCTCTCCCCCATCTCTACAATCCCTCCCTCTTCCTCTCTCCCCTATTTCTGTGGTCTCTCCCCTATCTCCATGGTCTCTCCCCCTTCTCCCATCTCTATGGTCCCTTCCCTCTCCTTCTCTCCCTATCCCTATCGTCTCCCTCTCTCTCCTATCCCTACAGTCTCCCTCTCTCCCCTAATTCTATGTTTCACCCTCTCTCCCCTATCCCTACAATCTCTCCCCCTCTCCCCTATCCCTACAGTCTCTCCATCTCTCCCCTATCTCATGGTCTCTCCCTCTCTCCCCTATCTCTACGGTCTGTCCCTCTCTCCCGATCTTTATTGTCTCTCCCTCTCTCCCCTATCCCTATGGTCTCTCCCTCTCTCCATTATCTCTATGGTCCCTCCCTCTCCCCCTCTCCCCTATCTCTACTGTCTCTCCCTCTCTCCCCTATCTCTACAGTCTCTCCCCTATCCCTACAGTCCATCCCTCTCCCTCTCTCCATCTCTACTTTTTCTCCCTCTTTCCCGTATCTCTACAGTCTGTCCCGTTCTCCACTATCGCTATGGTCTTTTCCTCTCTCCGTATCTCTATGGTCCCTCCCTCTTCCCTATCTCTATGGTCCCTTCCTCTCCCCCTCTCCCCAATCTCTGTGATCTCTCCCTATCTCTACAGCCTCTCCCTATTTCTACAGTCTCTCCCTCTCTCCCTATCTCTACAGTCCCTCCCTCTCCCTCTGTCCCCTATCTCTACAGTCTCTCCCCTATCTGTACGGCCTCTCCCTCTCTCCCCTATCTCTATGGTCTCTCCTTCTCCTATCTCTACAGTCTCTCCCTCTCTCCCCTATCTCTACAGTCTCTCCCTCTCTCCCCTATCTCTACGGTTTCTCCCTATCTCTACAGTCTCTACTTCTCTCCATTCTAAGGCCCCTCCCTCTTCCTCTCTCCCCTATCTCTACGGTCTCTCCCTCTCTCCCCTATATCTACAGTCTCTCGCTCTCTTCCTATCTCTACAGTATCTCCCTCTCTTCCCTATCTCTATGGTCTCGTTCTCTCCCTCTCTCCCCCATTCCATGGTCTCTCCCTATCTCCCCTATCTCCACGGTCCCTCTCTCTCCTGTATCTCTACGGCCTCTCCCTCTCTCCCGTATCTCTATGGTCTCTCCCTCTCTCCCTTATCTATACGGTCTCTCCTTCTTTCCCCTACTTCTACAGTCTCTTCCTCTCTCCCCTATCTCTACGGTCTCTCCCTCTCTCCCCTATCTCTGCAGTCTCTCCCTCTCTCCCCTATCTATAGAGTGTCTCCATCTCTCCTCTATCTCTACAGTGTCTCCCTCTCTCCCCTGTCTCTATGGTCTCTCCCTCTCTTCCCTATCTCTATGGTCCCTCCCTCTCCCTTCCTCCCCTATCTCTTCAGTCTCTCTCTCTCTATCCTATCTCTACGGTCTCTCCCTCTCTCCCCTGTCTCTATGGTCCCTCCCTCTCCCTTTGTCCCCTATCTCTACATTCTCTCCCTCTCTCCCCTATCTCTGTGGTCTCCCCAGCTCGCCCTATCTCTACAGTCTCTCTATCTCTCCCCTATCTCTACAGCCTCTCCCTCTCTCCCCTATCTCTACAGTCTCTCCCTCTCTCCCCTATCTCTATGGTCTCAGTCTCTCCCCTCTCCCATATCTCTCTGGTTCCTCACTCTCCCTCTCTCCCCTATCTCTTTGGTTTCTCCATCTCCCCCTATCTCTACACTCTCTCCCTGTCTCCTTGTGACGCCAGATAACCCACAATTAATCGATCTCCTTGTCTCCCCTATCTCTATGGTCTCTCCTTCTCTCACCTATCTCTACAGTCTCTCCCTCTCTCCCCTATCTCTATGGCCTCTCCCTCTCACCCCTGTCTCTTTGGTCTCTCCCTCTCCCCCATCTCTACGGTGTCTCCCTCTCACCCCTATCTTTATGGTCTCTCCCTCTCTCGCCTATTTGTATGGTCTCTCCCTATCTCCCCTATCTCTACAGTCTCTCCCTCTCTCCCCTATATCTACAGCCTCTCCCTCTCTCCCCAATGAAAAAGTAGAAATAATGAATATAAGTAAAACCTGGTATTCCCAGGAGACTGGTAATGATGATCAGATAAAGGGTTTCCAATCTTATAGATCAGATAGAAAAAATAGGAATCAAGGGGGAACCACGATATATGGGAGAGACGTTAATCAAGGAAAAATCTGTGAGAAATATAGTAACACAGAATGTGAATTAATATCGGTAGAATTTGAATCTGAAAAATTAGTGAACATCGTAATATACAGACCCTCTAATACTAAAGAGTTTGACATAATAATTGACAAATTGGATGATATATATAGAAATCACAAAGACTCGACTATAGTCCTATCCGGAGACTTTAACTTTCCTTCTGTAGAATGGAAAGAACGAATAGGAGACTGTGGTTGTATTTATACATATAAAAAGGAGAGTAATATTAGTGCAGAAGATAAGCTGCAATTTGAAAAGCTATTAGATATGCTACTAGAACAACATTCTGCAAAAAATCACCTGCCAACAAGAAAGAATAATATTTTAGACCTGGTATTTGTGAACGAGGTGAACTATGTTAAAGAAATAACAGTGTCTAATACAAATATTTCACACCATAATGTCAGAATGAACAGTTGTCAGGTTCGGTCGTTTCTTTGCAGGAATGATGTTGTTAAGGTAGTTCCCTTGTTTCTTCTTCCCTCCAATGTTTTCGTCAGATTGGCGAGTTTTCACCTGTCACGGTGTTAGTGACAGCGGCAGTCAGGTTTTGGGTGGCAGACAGATCGGTTCTTGGCGACACTCAGCCAAGGAAGCAGCAGCAGCATGTTTTGATAGAGCAGCGGGAAGTCACTTTGTTTGGTAGCAGGGTTATGGACCTGTTTACTTCGGCGGGAGGATGAGGTCCTCTACGTGTGATTTGACTTCTGGTGTAGCAGCGAGAGGATATTGCGACGGTAAAAGACTGCCTCGACGAGTCGGCGAGTTCATCTGTGTTGAGGATGCGTTCCTGTTTTGACAGCAAATTGCTGTGTTCGATGAATCACCGATTACATCTTATGTTTATCCTGGTTGGCGGTAAAATACTGCCTCGACAATTCTTCGGAATTTGTCTGTTTTTGTTTTATGCTGCTTTGGTGATATATCGTCGTTATTGTTATGCTGCCTATCTTTGTTTATTGATTTAATTGACATTATGATTGTTTACTTCATTGTTATTTATATTGGTGTAGAGCAAGTGTATGGCTCTGGAAATTTGCTGTTTGCATTTATGTATTGTTTGATGTTTACTGATGTTTTATGGCTGCTGTTAAGCATTTATTTTCTTTTTTAAATGTTTGATTCTGTCTGTTAATGTAAATTATTTAATGGTCATTTGTTTTTGCTTAAATGTTATTTATGTTAATGATCATTTAATGTCTTTTTGCCACCTAAAACCTGTACTCAATTGTAAATATGTACATTTATATGTAATAGATTAGATTTAAGGTACTTTCAGCATTTTGTTTTTGCACCCTCCTCTGGCTTGTCCCTGGTCCCTCCAGCCATTCCAGTGCCATATCTTTAACCTTGAGTGATGGAACCTGAAGAACCAAAAGTGGTTCATAACAGTCCGTTCCAAAGCACATGAAAACAGAGATAAGCAAGAGACGGAAAACCGGGAAGGATATGGAAAATACAATTTCTATAGTAAGAATATAAAATGGTCAGAAATAAATGAAGAATTAAACAAAGACTGGGAAAACATATTCGTAAGTGATATTATACAGGTAAATACGGATATATTATATAAAATATTAGAGGAAATAATGCAAAAATATATACCGAAGAAGAAAAGCAAACAGTCACGCATACCAAGAGAAAGAGGGATCTTGTTCCAGAAAATCAGAAAGTGGAAAAAAGGTCTTGCAAAAAAAAAAGAATGCTTGGAAAGTGATGGAACTAAATAGTAAGATAGAAAATGCAGAACAAAAGATTATACAATCAAAAGAAAATGGAAAATGGGACTTAGAAGAAAAGACCCTAAAAAATATCAAGCAAAACCCCAAAATATTTTACTCATATGCAAAAAAGATGAATAAAAGAAGAGTAGAAATAGGCCCTCTAAGAATTGAAGGGCGATTAACGAACAAAAAAATGGAAATATGCAACATATTAGCAGAAAGATATAAGAGAATTTACACCTAGAATTGATAATGAAGATAATGATACAAAAATGAGATGAAAATAGTGGATATTTATCAGACATAGATATTAATGAAGCCGATATTGTGCGCGAAAAAAATGAGAAAATATAACATTGTGGACAAAGTAGGAAGATAGATAAAAGAATTTTTGCAAAACAGAAAACAGATAGTGATTGCAAACGATGAGAAATCGGAGGAAGCTACGGTAATATCTGAAAACATAAAAATATGTAAATGCCAAAGATACAGGTTTACCTAGACTTTGCAAAAGCTTTTGACAAGGTGTTAGCTGCATTGCTGTTTGTGATTATGATTGCAGACATAGACAGTAATGTTAAGGACTCGGTAGTAAGAAGTTTAGCAGATGACACAAGAATAAGTAGAGAAATTGCTTGTGATGAAGATAGGAACTCGCTACAAAGAGACCTAAACAAAATATATAAATGGGCAGAGATAAATAGGATGGTATTTAACTCTGATAAATTTGAATCAATAAATTATGGTGATAAAGAAGGAATGCTATATGCATATAAAGGACCTAATAACGAGACAATCACAAATAAGGAAGCAGTTAAAGACCTTGGTGTGATGCTGAATAGGAATATGTTATGCAATGATCAAATAGCAATACTATTGGCAAAATGCAAAGCAAAAATGGGAATGTTGTTCCAGCACTTCAAAACAAGAAAAGTCGAACGCATGATTATGCTTTATAAAATGTAATGTCGTAGTCCACTTGAATATTGCAATATAATATGGTACCCACACTACCAAAAAGATATTGCACAAATAGAGAGTGTACAAAGGTCATTTACAGCTAGAATAGAAGAAGTTAAGGACCTTGACTACTGGGAAAGACTAAAATTCTTAAATTTATATAGTCTTGAAAGGAGAAGAAAACGCTACATGGTAATCCAAGCATGGAAACAGATAGAAGGAATTACCGAAAACATCATGGAGCTAAAAATATCAGAAAGAGCAAGCAGATCTAGATTAATAGTGCCCAAAACTATACCAGGAAAACTAAGGAAAGCACACAGGACATTAATCCACCACGCACCAGCATCGATAATGCAGCGTCTATTCAATGCACTACCAGCTCATATGAGGAACATAACAGGAGTGAGCGTAGATGTATTTAAAAATAAGCTCGACAAATATCTAAGATGCATCCCAGACCATCCAAGATTGGAAGATGCAAAATATACCGGAAGATGCATTAGCAATTCTCTGGTAGACATCAGAGGTGCCTCACACTGAGGGACCTGGGGCAACTCAAACGAACTGTAAGGTCTGTAAGGTAAGGTCTCTCCCTCTCTCCCCTATCTCTACGGTCTCTCCCTCTCTCCCCTATCTCTATGGTCTCTCCCTCTCTCCCCTATCTCTATGGTCTCTCTCTCTCTCTACAGTACCTCCCTCTCTCCCCTATCTCTATGGTCTCTCCCTTTCTCCCCTATCTCTATGGTCTCTCCCTTTCTCCCGTATCTCTATGGTCTCTCCCTTTCTCCCGTATCTCTATGGTTTGGGTCTCTCACTCTCCCCTATCTCTATGGTCTCTTCCTCTCTCCCCTATCTCTATGCTCTCTTCCTCTCTCCCCTATCTCTATGCTCTCTTCCTCTCTCCCCTATCTCTATGGTCTCTCCCTCTCTCCCCCCTATCTCTACAGTCTCTCCCTCTCTCCCCATCTCTACAGCCTCTCCTTCTCTCCCCTATCTCTTTGGTCTCTCCCTCTCTCCCCTATCTCTATGGTGTCTCCCTCTCTCCCCTATCTCTGCAGTCTCTCCCTCTCTCCCCTATCTCTACAGTCTCTCCCTCTCTCTCCTATCTCTACAGTCTCTCCCTCTCTCTCCTATCTCTATGGTCTCTCCCTATCTACCCTATCTCTATGGTCTCTCCCTCTCTCCCCTATCTCTGCAGTCTCTCCTCTCTCCACTATCTCTGCAGTCTCTCCCTCTCTCCCCTATCTCTACAGTCTCTCCCTCTCTCTCCTATCTCTATGGTCTCTCCTGTCTCCCCTATCTCTATGGTCTTGGTCTCATCCTCTCTCCCCCATCTCTGTGGTCTCTCCCTCTCTCCCCTATCTCTACTGCCTCTCCCTCTCTCCCCATACTCTTTGGTATCTCTCTCCCCTATTTCTACAGTGACTCCCTCTCTCCCTTATCTCCATGGTCTCGGTCTCTCTCTCTCTCTCCCCTATCTCTATGGTCTCTCCCTCTTTCCCCTTTCTCTATGGTCTCCCTCTCTCTCCTATCTCTATGGTCTCGGTCTCTCCCTCTCTCCCCTATCTCTATGGTCTCGGTCTCTCCCTCTCTCCCCTATCTCTACGGCCTCTCATTCTCTCCCCTGTCTCTATGGTCTTGGTCTCTCCCTCTCTCCTCTATCTCTACAGTCTCTCCCTCTGTACCCTATCTCTATGGTCTCTATCTCTCTCCCCTATCTCTACAGTCTCTCCCTTTCTCCCCTATCTCTATGGTCTGCCTCTCTTTCCTATCTCTATGGTCTCTGTCTCTCCTTCTCTCCCCAATCTCTACGAACTCCATCTCTCCCCCTTTCCTTTATCTCTACGGTCTCTCCCTCTCTCCCCTATCTCTATGGTCTCGGTCTCTTCCTCTCTCCCCTATCTCTATAATGTCTCTCCCTCTCTTTATAGTCTCTCCCTGTATCCCCTATCTCTACAATGTGTGTCTCTCTCCCCTATATCTATGGTCTCGCTCTCTTCCTCTCTCCCCTACCTCTATGGTCTCTCCTTCTCTCTACAGTCTTTCCATGTCTCCCCTATTTTTACATTGTCTCCCTCTATCCCCTATCTCTATGGTCTCAGTCTCTCCCTTTCTCCCCTATCTCTGTGGTCTCTCCCTCTATCCCCTATCTCTATGGTCTCTCCCTCTCTCTATGGTCTCCCTATCTCTCCTATATCTATGGTCTCTGTCTCTCCCTCTCTCCCCTATCTCTATGGTCTGTCTCTCCCTCTCTCCCCTATCTCTATGGTCTGTCTCTCCCTCTCTCCCCTATCTCTATGGTCTGTCTCTCCCTCTCTCCCCTATCTCTATGGTCTCTCCCTCTCTCCCCTCTCTCTATGGTCACCTTATCTCTCCTATCTCTATGGTCTTTGTCTCTCCCCTATCTCTATGGTCTCTCCCTCTCTACAGTATCTCCCTCTCTCCCCTATCTCAATGGTCTCTCCCTTTCTCCCCTATCTCTATGGTTTGGGTCTCTTCCTCTCTCCCCTATCTCACGGTCTCTCCCTCTCTCCCCTATCTCTATGCTCTCTTCCTCTCTCCCCTATCTCTATGGTCTCTCCCTCTCTCCCCTATCTCTACAGTCTCTCCCTCTCTCCCCATCTCTACGGCCTCTCCTCTCCCCTAACCTCTTTGGTGTCCCCCTCTCTCCCCTATCTATATGATGTCTCCCTCTCTCCCCTATCTCTATGGTCTCTCCCTCTCTCCCCTATCTCTGCAGTCTCCCCCTCTTTCCCCTATCTCTACAGTCTCTCCCTCTCTTCCCTATCTCTATGGTCTCTCCCTCTCTCCCCTATCTCTATGGTCTCAGTCTCATCCTCTCTCCCCTATCTCTATAGTCTCTCCCTCTTTCCCCTATCTCTACTGCATCTCCCTCTCTCCTCATACTCTTTGGTATTTCCCTCTCTCCCCTATTTCTACAGTGACTCCCTCTCTCCCTTATCTCCATGGTCTCTCCCTCTCTCCCCTATCTCTATGGTCTCGGTCTCTCCTCTCTCCCTATCTCTATGGTCTCTCCCTCTCTCCCCTGTCTCTATGGTCTCCCTCTCTCCCCAATCTCTATGGTCTTGGTCTCTCCCTTATCACTGTGGTCTCTCCCTCTCTCGCCTATCTCTATGGTCTCGGTCTCTCCCCTATCTCTATGGCCTGTCCCTCTCTCCCCTATCTCTATGGTCTCACTCTCTCCCTCTCTCCCCTATCTCTGTGACCTCTCCCCTATCTCTATTGTCTCGGTCTCTCCCTCTCTCTGGTCTCTCCCTCTCTCCCTATCTCTCTCCCTCTCTCTTCCCTATCTCTATGGTCTCTCTCTCTCTCCCCTATCTCTATGGTCTCGGTCTTTCCCTCTCTCCTCTATCTCTACAGTCTCTCCCTCTCTACCCTATCTATGGTCTCTCCCTCTCTCCCTTATCTCTACGGTCTCTCCCTTTCTACCCTATCTCCAGTTCCTCGCTGGGTGAGCGGCTTCCGTTCTCAGCTACCACTCTGTTGGTCGCAAGTTCGAATCTCCGACCAGCCAGTGAAGAACAAGAGGAATTTGTTTCTGGTGATAGAAATTCATTTCTCGCTATAATGTCTTCCCTATTCCCCAATAGCTGTAGGTCCCGTTGCTAGGTAACCAATTGGTTCTTAGCCACGTAAAGTAAATCTAATCCTTCTCCAGCCCTAGGAGAGATGTTAATCAGCTCAGTGGTCTGGTTAAACTAAGATATACTTAACTTTCCCCATCTCTATGGTCTCCCTCTCTCCCTATCTCTATGGTGTCTTTCTCTCCTCTCTCCCAATCTCTACGAACTCCATCTCTCCCTCTCTCTCTTATCTCTATGGTCTATCCCCTATCTCTGCGGCTCTCCCTCTCTCCCCTGTCTATATGGTCTCTCCTCTTCCTCTCTCCCTATCTCTATGGTCTCTCCCTCTCTTTACAGTCCCTCCTTATATCCCCTATATCTACGGTGTCTCTCTCCCCTACATCTGTGGTCTCTCCCTCTCTTCCTCTCCCCTATTTCTATGGTCTCTCCCTCTCTCCTACCTACTCTGTGGTCTCTCCTCTCTCTATAGTCTTTCCACATTTCCCCTATCTCTACAGTGTCTCCCTCTATCCCCTATCTCTATGGTCTCGGTCTCTCCCACTCTCCCCAATCTCTATGGTCTCTCCCTCTCTCTCCTATCTCTATGGTCTCTCCCCTATCTGTATGGTCTCCCTCTCTCTCCTATCTCTATGGTCTATGTCTCTCCCTCTCTCCCCTATCTCTATGGTCTCGGTCTCTCCCCTATCTCTATGGCCTCTCCCTCTCTCCCCTATCTCTATGGTCTCACTCTCCCCTATCTCTATGGCCTCTCCCCTATCTCTATTGTCTCGGTCTCTCCCCTATCTCTACGGTTTCTCCCTCTCTCCCCTATCTCTATGGCCTCTCTCTTCCCTATCTCTATGGTCTCTCTCTCTCTCTCCCCTATCTCTATGGTCTCGGTCTTTCCCTCTCTCCTCTATCTCTACAGTCTCTCCCTCTCTACCCTATCTCTATGGTCTCTCCCTCTCTCCCTTATCTCTACAGTCTCTCCCTTTCTCCCCTATCTCTAGTTCCTCGCTGGGTGAGTAGCTTCCGTTCTCAGCTACCACTCTGTTGGTCGCGAGTTCGAATCTCCGACCAGCCAGTGAAGAACAAGAGGAATTTGTTTCTGGTGATAGAAATTCATTTCTCGCTATAATGTGGTTCGTATTCCACAATAAGCTGTAGGTCCCGTTGCTAGGTAACCAATTGGTTCTTAGCCACGTAAAAGTAAATCTAATCCTTCGGGCCAGCCCTAGGAGAGATGTTAATCAGCTCAGTGGTCTGGTTAAACTAAGATATACTTAACTTTCCCCTATCTCTATGGTCTCCCTCTCTCTCCTATCTCTATGGTGTCTTTCTCTCCCTCTCTCCCCAATCTCTACGAACTCCATCTCTCCCTCTCTCTCTTATCTCTATGGTCTATCCCCTATCTCTGCGGCCTCTCCCTCTCTCCCCTGTCTATATGGTCTCGGTCTCTTCCTCTCTCCCCTATCTCTATGGTCTCTCCCTCTCTTTACAGTCCCTCCTTATATCCCCTATATCTACGGTGTCTCTCTCCCCTACATCTGTGGTCTCGCTCTCTTCCTCTCCCCCCTATTTCTATGGTCTCTCCCTCTCTCCCCTACCTCTGTGGTCTCTCCCTCTCTCTATAGTCTTTCCACATCTCCCCTATCTCTACAGTGTCTCCCTCTATCCCCTATCTCTATGGTCTCGGTCTCTCCCACTCTCCCCAATCTCTATGGTCTCTCCCTCTCTCTCCTATCTCTATGGTCTCTCCCCTATCTGTATGGTCTCCCTCTCTCTCCTATTTCTATGTCTATGTCTCTCCCTCTCTCCCCTATCTTTACAGACTCGGTCTCTTCCTCTTTCCTTATCTCTACAGTCTCTTCCTCTCTACCCTATCTCTACAGGCCTCCCCTCTCCCCTATCTCTATGGTCACAGTCTCTCCCTCTCTCCCCTATCTCTATGGTCTCGGTCTCTCCCTCTCTCCCATATCTCTATGGTCTCTCCCTCTCTGTACAGTCTCACCCTCTCTCCCCTATCTCTACGGTCTCGGTCTCTCCCTCTCTCCCCCATCTCTATGGTCTCTTCATCTCTCCCCTATCTCTATGGTCTCGTTCTCTCCCTCTCTCCCCTATCTCTATGGTCTCTCCCTTCTCTCCTATCTCTAAGGTTTGGGTCTCTCCTTCTCACCCCTATCTCTCTGGGCTCGGTCTCTACCTCTCCCCCTATCTCTATGGTCTCTTGCTCTCTCCCTTTCTCCCCTATCTCTACGGTCTCTCCCTTTCTCCCCTATCTCTATGGTTTCAGTCTCTCCTTCTCACTCCTATCTGGGCTCGGTCTCTACCTCTCCCCCTATCTCTATAGTCTCTCGCTCTCTCCCCTATCTCTACGGTCTCTCCCTTTCTCCCCTATTCCTATGATCTCAGTCTCTCCTTCTCTCCCCTATCTCCACGGTCTCTCCCTCTCTCCCCTATCTCTGTGGTCTCTCCCTCTCTCCCCTATCTCTATGGCCTCTCCCTATCTCCCCTATCTCCACGGTCTCTCCCTCTCTCCCCTATCTCCATGGTCTCTCCCTCTCTCCCCTATCTCTATGGTCTCTCCCCTATCTCTGTGGTCTTGGTCTCTCCCTCTCTCCCCTAACTCTACAGTCTCTCTCTCCCCTATCTCTATGGTCTCAGTCTCTACCTCTCTCCCCTATCTCTATGGTCTCTCCCTATCTCTACGGTCTCTCCCTTTCTCCCCTATCTCTATGGTCTCAGTCTCTCCCCATCTCTACAGTCTGGTAGACATCAGAGGTGCCTCACACTGAGGGACCTGGGGCAACCCGAACGAACTGTAAGGTCTGTAAGGTAAGGTAGGGTCTGTCCGTCTCTCCCCTATCTCTGCAGTCTCTCCCTCTCTCCCCTATCTCTACAGTATCTCCCATATCTCTATGGTTTCTCCCTCTCTCCCCTATCTCTGTGGTCTCGGTTTCTCCCTCTCTCCCGTATCTCTTCTGTCTCTCCCCTATCTCTGTGGCCTCGGTCTCTCCCCTATCTCTACGGTCTCTCCCTCTTTCCCCTATCCCTCTTCTCAGGAACCATCTCGTACTCCCACGTAAATCACGCAGAAGATTTTCTGCACAAATTTAACAGCTTAAACATCCTCTGTTAAGAAAATAACATCAACATGCTTAACATATGTGTAACAACAATTTTTTTGTAATGGTAACTTTTATATATATATATATATATATATATATATATATATATATATATATATATATATATATATATATATATATATATATATATATATATATATATATATATTGTAGTATATATAGCTCCTCTCCTCTTCTAGCAAACCTTGTAATATGGTTTACTTCTTCAAAATGAAATTTTCAAGATGGAATCTGTCACACACCCCGTAACATGACCTGGCTTAGATGTGTAGATGAGATCTTAACATTCTGGAAAAAAAAAAAGTTAAGTATACCTTAGTTTAACCAGACCAGTGAGCTGATTAACAGCTCTCCTAGGGTGGCCCGAAGGATTAGATTTATTTTACGTGGCTAAGAACCAATTGGTTACCTAGCAACGGGACCTACAGCTTATTGTGGAATCCGAACCACATTATAGCGAGAAATGAATTTCTATCACCAGAAATAAATTCCTCCAATTCTTCATTGGCCGGTCGGAGAATCGAACGCCCAGCAGAGTGCTCGCTGAGAACGGTACCCATCCGCCCAATGAGGAACTTAACATTCTGGAACAACAGATGGGGAGATTTCAATTAATTTTTTAGTTGATTAAGTACACCGGTGCCAACCATAACATTTAAATCAGAATGAGGAAAAGACGGCACATTGCTTTTCCTAGACGTTTCAATCATAAGAAAACAGACAAAATTACATAGGAAGCCTGCTGTGGCGGTTTCCAACTCCCACTTTCTAACTCTAAGTTATCCTGATGTCCCACTCGAGATCATGGCTGGCTGCGATCTGGTTTTATAGGACTTAGGATATGTTCGCTTACATGGGTACCTGGAAAAAAGCCTTGGTACAATTTGTCAGCTTCTTATCCAGCCACCCTGTCCAGCATGTACTACTGAGAGGACTTTCTGTAAATTGAGCTAAATATACTAAGAGGTCCTACAAATGATAAATAAACAGACCCTCAAGATAAGGTCAAGCTCCCTTACGTTGAGAACATCAAAGCAGAAAATTACAACCTCAGGAAGAACATACTGTCATCGAA